>NW_027425055.1:0-18941 GCF_003597395.2 Chelonoidis abingdonii
TCATTTATTTAAGTTGGCAATGTCATAATATCTTTGAAAGGGTTTTCTGGGAGACTTAGAGTTTTCCTTTCCCAGTGATGAAGAATTAAAAATAGTTTCTGTAGGTGTGTGAATAATTGAGTTACCGTTTAAATGATTATTTTAATTTTGATGTGATTTTATTGTATTATTTATTATGTGTTAAGGCACCTATATCTTTATATAATTATGTGTATTATTTTTTTTATTTAAATAAATAAATACTTTATTCTTCTTGCTTTGGTGAAAAGGCATTTTGGAAGAGAAAATTATTGCAATGTTTCCTAAAGACAAACTGAGTCTGGGTAATAAACCCATTTTTTTTCTTATCAAGATACTGCAGTGATCAATCTGGAATTGCTCATATTTTTTCTTATGTTACGCTTTGTTCCTACAGTGGTAAATAAAATGTACTTTGTATGGTGAAGATGGACTAGTCACTCAACTTACTACTGGTCACAGCTCCTGTGGGAAGAACTGCAGGTACCGAGCATGGTGAGAGAAATCACGATGAATGCACAAATTGCTATAGCTTGGGACCCAATTTGAGAGGGAGAATCATGTGATTCAACCCTAAAAGTCGGATAGGCAGGGCTGGTGCAAGGAAGTTTTGCGCCCTAGGCAAAACTTCCACCTTATGCCCTCCCCAGCCCTGCGGCAGCTTCTCACCCACTCCTCTGCCCTGAGACACCCCCACCCCCCGGCAGCTCCTCCCCCCTGCCCTGAGGTACCCCCCCACTGCTGCAGCTCCCCTCCTCTGGGAGCCATGCAACACCTCCCCACCTCAACTCACCTCTGCTCCACGTCCTCCCCGAGCACACTGCCCCCGCTTTAATTCTCCTCCCCTCTCAGGCAAACAGGGAGAGCTCAGGGGTATGTGGTGCCCAGGGTAGGAGGATTCAGGCCCTCCTTTCTTCTACAAGTCCCACCCCAGGGCCCTGGCGATGGTGAGGATGCTCACCACCGAGTCAGCGCACATCCTCTTGAAACACACTGACTGGTTCCCCAGTTCACTCACCGGAGAAAAGTCTACGTCCCTTGGGCTGCTGCTTCTTTCACTTTCTCCCTCAGCGATGCTCTACGGCTCTCCCGGGTCTACGGGTCCTCAAGTGGCATAGCTCCTGCCAACACAGACTCTTCTTCGGGCTCCTCAGGCAGTTTGGGGTCCATCTGGAGCTCTGCATCCTGTGGATCTGTATCTGGAGCCTGTAGCAGCTCCTTGGAGAGAGCTTGTAGTCTGCATCTTTTCCCTTCAGCAGCCTGCCCACACTGAGTTGGGCTGCTTCCTTTTATAATCTGCCTCCAGATTATACATGCCCAGCAGAGTCAGAGATCCGAGTCTTCCTCAGCCTGAAAAGCACAGTTAACCATTTAGGGGCTGGTTCAGGGTAGGTGCACCCCATCGCACCTGGTCAGAAGCCTCACTGGTGAAAGATTATTATCCAGTCCGCGACATGTACAAAGGAAAGTCAACGTGCCCCCGCTTCTGTACACTGAGCAGATTCCCTACGTATTTTAAGCAAAACACACTTGTTTAGGTAAAACATAAAACAGATTTATTAACTGCAGAAAGATAGATTTTAAGTGATTATAAGTAATAAACGTACAGATCAAAGTTGTCTACCCAAGAAATAAAAGCGAAATTACAATCTGAGTTCTATAAACTAGGGAAGATTTCACTCAAACAATGTCTCACCATGATGGTATAGTTCCTTCAGCCACAGGCTGGGATTTCTCTTTTCAGTCTGGGACCACCTCCCCCTTTCAAAGCCTTTGTCCACAAGATTCCTTTATAGGTGTTGAGTGAGGCCAAGTGATGATGTCACTTCCCCCCTTTATAGCTTCCTCCAGCTTTCTGGAAAGATCCTTTGCTATGATGTGAATAAAGCAGTCTCCATTCTCTATGTGCTCCCTCTGAGAAGCCTTCATTGTATACAGATCCTGTGATAGTCCTTGGTAGTATGGATTCCCCTTTATGGGCCATTAGCACTGGCTGGCTTCTCCATTGTTGTACCTTAAAGGCTGTGTGACGAGGCAGACTGGCCCCGCACTGGGATTGAGAGGGTTAACTCTTCCCTGCTAGCAGAAGCAGCCATGCCCCTGAGGCTCTGTTGGGCATGCTTCAACCAGGAGTTAGGTATAAAAACCTGCAGAGATGCTCAGTCAGGACTGGCAGCCAAGGAGGGAGGATGCTCAGTGGTAGCTCCAGCCTAGGAGCAGTTACAACCGTTACTGGGGAGAGCTGAGGAGCCAGGAACCTGGACCAGAGGCTTGCAGCTATTGGAACTCCAGGGAGTGCTAGGTGCTGAGGAACCTGGTGACCCTGATGCCACAGAGACTGTTACTGTTGATGAAATGGTAGGAAGTGACCTAGGGAAGGTAAGGAAGTGGTACCTCCCACCACTATGAGGGCAGCATGTTTTGGTAGGATTCCTTGCTGACCTGTGGTGGCTCACGCCGTCATTGACAGGGCCCTGGCTCAGAGCCCGGTGAAGGTGGGTGGTCCTGGGCTCCCCCTGCCGGGGGTCATTACAACCCCCCCGTTTCCAATGACATAGTTCACTGACCCCTCTCTTACCTCAAAGGAGATAGATGAACTCTGACCTCTGGTCCACAATATCCCACTAGGGGAGGAGAACTTAGAGGGATTCTGGCCCTTGGGCCACGCTGTTTTAGGAGAGCACTATATGGACTCCGGCCGTGAGGCCATGCTCTCATGCCGCCAGACCCCGCATGGGACTGGTAGAGGACTCCCCACTGGGGTACCGATACAGTTACACCGTATACATGGGTTGGTGAAGTCTTATCCCACCATCTGGTTGCAACTGGAGACTACCCAACAGGAGGCATGTTGCTTAGTGGGGGTGGCCCCTAGATTAGCATACCCCATGTGTTGGGGTGTGACTGGCCGGGTTTCACCAGCCTTATACGGAGGTGGAGCAAACAGCTCGAGAAGAGGGAGAGAATCTGTTATTGGAGACGGGTTTGTTGGGCCAGCGTGGGCCACAAGACCCCTTGGAGGGGACGTTGAGAGGGCCCAAAGTAACCGAAGGGAGCCAGACCCTGACCGACGGGTCTACAGGTGAAGAGATGAGGTGGCTGGATATTGATGGAGATTTCCTGGAGGAACAGAGAGGGAAACCCAGCCTTAGTCAAGCCTGGGAACTGGCAATCAGCCGGGATGGAGAGGCCCATCCTCGGCAGTATTGGCCTCAAGGTCCCCTGTGATTGGGCAGCGGCTCCACCCCTATGAGCGATAGGGCTAGGGCAGGCCAGAGCAGATGTGCAGATGGGCAGCCAATTGGGGAGGGCCTGCGAGAGAGCCAGTTAGGGCTGGGCAGGAGGCGGCCAATCAGGGCCAGGTTCAGCCCTATATAAAGGCTGCCCAGGAGAGGAGCTGGCAGTCACTCCCAGACTTTCAAGGGAGAAGGTCTGTCTCCTTAATGAAGGAGACCAGCACCCTGGACAGTGCAGTGCTGGGCAGGCTTGGGGGCAGCAGATGAGCTCTCCAGCCCAATACCTGCCAGGCTGCGGGCCCTGACTGGAAGGGTCTAGAGGGTGTGAGATGCAGAGGGGAATTGGCCTACGGAGGATAGATGAGTGAGAGCCAAGAAGGAGGGCAGGGAGGCTGCCACTAGAGGATCCCTGGGCTGGGGCCCAGAGTAGCGAGTAGGCCTGGGTTCCCCCCACCCTTTCACCCTCACTTTGCACCTGACCAACGAAGAGCGTCTGTGTGAGGCTACAGTGTGCCTCAGACATGAAGGGCTAAACGTTGGGTTGCAGTTGGCTCATGTGGCAGGAGCGAGTATGTAAAAACACACACACACCTCGGAAGGTGGTGAGGACAGAATAAGGGGCACGGCCAGAGGGCAGTGACCAGAAGCTGATGTCGAAGAGCAGGGAGCAATGCAGGTCCGGATACTAATGGGGGGAGCAGACAACGGACAGGACACCACCTGCAGAGGGCGCCCCTCAGAGGACAGAGCTAATTCTCAGATGTGCCAGCAGGAGGCAATGCGTGGTGGAAAATATGGGCACGAGCAGTCCCCCCCGATACAAGGGAGAGAGTGAGGACTAAGAGAAGTGTGTTGGGTGGGGCAGTAAAGAGTCAGTGGATCAGGCCCCAGGCAAGGGCTGAGCAAACAGGTAAGCAAGAGTCCCAGGTCCTGGTTCCAAATGTCTTGGGAGAGGGGGAGACTGCCACCGACGAGATGGGTGGCAAGGAGGACATAGGCCCACCTGCTCCACTGTGTCCAGCCCGGGGCTGTAGCAGCAGCAGAAGGCCTGCTGCTGTGTCAGTGGGGATCCTGGCTGCAACACTCTGACATTGGCTCTGGCAGTGCTGCAGCCAAACGGGGGTCAGCTGCTCCCGGGCTACTTCCGATCTGCCCCTATAGAGGTACCTGCAGTTGTACGGTGTCCTCCAAGGAGTCAAGCACCATGGGCTCCTAGGGGTCACTTGTGAGCGGCAGGGTTAGCAGCTCCTCCGGGCTCTGGTCAGTATCAGGTATTGACTGGTCTGTCCAGTCCTCGGGTCGCCTGCCAATCGCCAGGGTTTCCCAACCAGGAGCTAGGCCACAGGAGTCTAGCCTCTCCTATGTCTATGTCTCTAATGAGCTCTGGGGTTGGGCTTTTGTACTTCATCTCCTGCACCTTGACCTCTGGGGGGTGGGCACAGGGTTCACTGGCTGTGCCCACTTTGGTGTCTGGAGAGGCTTGTCCCTCTCCGGGGCGGTGAGGAACCACACCATCTCGCTACAGTCGGAGACCGTGAGGAAGGAGTTGGAATTGATGTTAACTCTGAGGGAGGTGGAAGAATCGAAGAGTGAGTGGAGAAGTCCCATAGTGCTGGTCCCCAAACCAGATGGTTCACTGAGGTTTTGCATTGACTTTCGCAAAGTGAACGCCATCTCCTGCTTTGATGCATACCCCATGCCATGGGTGGATGAGTTACTGGAAAGAGTAGGACACACAGAATTTATCTTCACCCTGGATTTAACCAAAGGGAGCTGGCAAATCCCCCTGACACCTACCTCATGAGCAAAGACAGCCTTTCCCACACTGTTCGGCCTTTTCCAATTTACAGCGATGCCCTTTGGGTTACATGGTGCTGCAGCTACCTTCCAGCAGCTTGTAAACCAGGTACTGTGCTCCCACAGTTTGTATGCTGCGGTACACATTGATAACATTGTCATTTATAGCCCCAGCTGGGGAGACCATATTCGGCACCCAACGAAGGTACTACAAGCCCTGGGCACCGCAGGCCTCATGGCGAATCGGGCCAAGTGCCATTTAGGACAACGAGAAGTGACTTCTTTAAGCTATACGGTAGGATGAGGGAAATTGTGCCCCATGGTGGATAAGATATAGGCTTTGAGGGACTACCCCATCCCTAAATCAAAAACGAGTTATGGCAGTTCTTAGGGTTGGTGGGGTATTATCAGTAGTTTGTCCCTAATTTCTTGATGTTGGCCACTCTCTTGACGGACCTAATGAAGAAAACACAGCCCCAGAAGGTCCAGTGGACAGAGGAGTATGTGAACACTTTTCATGCACTTTGAGAACAACTGACCCAGGAGCCTGTGTTAACCCATCCCAACTTTACGAAGCCCTTCATTCTCTAGATGGATAGGTCCAGAGTAGGTATAGGAGCTGTACTGTTGCAGGAGGTAGAGGGGGAAGACCACTCCCTTTTGTACCTCAGCCGGAAACTCGTCTCATGCGTGACAGACTACTCTACCATAGAAAGGGAGGCCCTCATGATAAAGCAGTCACTCGACGCTGTGGTACTACTTGTTGGGGAACCACTTCTTTTTAGTGACTGATCATGCCCCCCTTCACTGGATCAACAAAAATGAAAGAAACAAATAACTGAATTATGCGGTGGTATTTTTGCCTTCAACCCTATTTCTTTCAAGCACTGCACGGACCAGGTAAGGCCCATGGAAATGCAGATTTTTTCTCCCGGGTGGGAGAAGAAGAGGACGGGGAAGGGGACAGGGTGTTGGAAACTCCTCCCACCGTTCTAAGGGGGAGGGTGTGTGATGGGGCAGACTGGCCGCATACTGGGACTGAGAGGGTTAACCCTTCCCTGCTAGCAGAGGAAGCCACACCCCTGAGACTCTGCTGGGCGTGCTCCAACTGGGAGTCAGGTATAAAAGCTTCAGAGCTGCTCAGTCAGGGCTGGCGGCCAAGGAGGGAGGATGCTCAGTGGTAGCTCCAGCCTAGGAGCAGTTACAACCGTTACTGGGGAGAGCTGAGGAGCCAGGAACCTGGACCAGAGGCTTGCAGCTATTGGAACTCCAGGGATGTTGGGTGCTGACGAACTTGGAGACCCCGGTCCCACAGGCACTGTTACGGCTGGTGAACTGGTGGGAAGTGACTCAGGGAAGGTAAGGGAGTGATACTTTCCACCACTACGAGGGCAGCATGATTTGGTAGGATTCCCTGCTGACCCATGGTGGATCACGCCATCACTGACAGGGCCATGAGTCACAGCCTGGTGAAGGCAAGTGGGCCCAGGCTCCTCTACAAGGCATCACTATAACTCCCCTCCCCCTTTCCTACAACATAGTTCACCTCACTTACCACAAAGGAGATGGATGAACTCCTGTCGCTGGGCCATGCTATCCCCCTAGGGAAAGAGAATTCAGAGAGACTACGGCCATTGGGCCATGCTGCTTTAGTAGCTCACTATAGGGACTCTGGCTGCTAGGTCATGCTATCCCACCAGAGGAAGAAGATTTAGAGGGACTCTAGCCATTGGACCACACAGTCCTGATTACTGGAAAGGTAGTAGAACCAATGTAGACACAGGGAGGCGGGGTTACCCTCGCCCTCCTCAAATCAAAGGGGTTGGCGATGTACAAAACCTGCAACAGGCTGGTTGTGGGTATTTGCAATCTTAGAATATATTTCAGTAACACACACACAGCAAATTCATAACTTCCCATACACTCATAGCGCATACAATGCAACAGGATATTAATTTTTTTTGATATTAAGATTTTTGAAATGACACCTCACAATGCATACTTTGTACAAAACCTATCATAGTCATATCACCATGGAAAATACGGGGGTGCCAGGGTACTGTTTTGGAGCACACAGTGTCACAGCGACACGATAGCAGTGTCCAAGTACATAAATGGTTGTTACAAGGAGGAAAGAGAAAATTTGTTCTCCTTAACCTTTGATGATAGGACAAGAAGCAATGGGCTTAAATTGCAGAAAGGGCAGTTTAGACTGGACATTACGGAAACTCTCATAACTCTCAGGATAGTTAAGCACTGGAATAAATTGCCTACAGAGCTTGTGGAATCTCCATCAATGGAGATTTTTAAGAGCAGGTTAGACAAACACCTCTCAGGGTTGGTCTAGATAATACTTAGTCCTGCCATGAGTGCAGGGGACTGGACTAGTCCTACAATTCTGTGATTCTATAATAAATATAGATTTAGGTCCCCTGTTGCACTTATATGGTGGTCACCATCTTGGCTGGTACCTTGTAGTTACACAGAGACTTCCAGAGATAAGGACAGGAGTCCCTGGAGCTTGATCTAAAGAGGCAGGCTCCCTGGTAGGGGTGTGACAGACTCATGGGCTCTGGGGATTGGGCGCAGAGGGGATTTGTAACACATGAGGCCAGGGCTGCACAGACATTCCCACTAATCTCATGTCATTGTTATTGCAGTTTATTCTCAGGTACACACAGTCAGGGTCAATGAGAAGGGGGAGAAGCCAGCACAAATTACCAGGACCTGGTGGTCCGGAAGAGGGCCCGGGGCCTGACTTCCCTGGCTTCGTCAGCCCTGTTTAGCTGGTCTGCTCTTGCTACAGAGTTCGAAATTTTTTTTCACCAGGGCCTGAACCCGCTCTCAGCTGCTTGCACACAGTCACTCAGATTCTCAAACTCTAGAAGTGTGCTGGTAACCCAGGATAACACAGTGTGGCTCCTTGTTCCCCTCTAGTGGTCAGAGCTTGTATAGCAGCTTATGAGTCTGCTCTTTCCTCTGTACTAGTTCGCTCAGTGCTTGTAGCATAGGCAGTATGGGATCCTGCTTGAAAATCTACAGGCCCTGTGTTCAAGCCCTATGTAGCTTCTTTCAAAGGACATTGACATCTAGTGCCACACAACAGCATACAGCCCCCGCCCCCCCAAACTACTGCACAACCCACATAAACACAAACATAAAATAGTGTTTCTGCATGCAAACACACAATCGTGTTCAGGTCATGTACACATGCAAAACCACAACAGTGTCGAGTCTAGATTTACACTGGTATAATCAGCATCCAGCTCTAAAGGTTTATCTGAAAAGCGAGAGGCAGGCCATAACTCAACAGCAGTGTGGTTGTCAACCAACAGTATTCTTAGATTCCCAGGCCAGAAGGGACCATTGTGATCATCCAGTCTGACTTCTTGATCACAAAACTTGGTACATGGTTCCAGTGATTAAGAATTTACACCTTATTTGTACTGTGAATTTATCTAACTTTAATTTTCAGTCTTTAGATCATGTTATACCTTTGGTTGCTAGTCCGGAGAGCCCATTACGAAGTATTTGTTCCTGCGTGGGTACTTGTAGACTGTGTTTAAATCAGCNTCAGAGGATGGAGATGGATGGCAGGAGAGAGATCACTTGATCATTGCCTGTTAGCTTCACTCCCTCTGGGACACCTGGCATTGGCCACTGTCGGTAGACAGATACTGGGCTAGATGGACCTTTGGTCTGACCCGGTATGGCCGTTCTTATGTTCTTACAGGTGATGTTGCGAAAAATTGACCGAAACGTACTGTTTGAGATCACGAGATACCTTGTTGTACATCTTTTCCAACATATGTCCAGACCGCAGGGTACATATTGTGTGTAGATGCTAATGAAAATAAGAACTACCAACAACCTATGAAAATAGGGCACCTCAATATTCATGGGGTCCAGAAATACAGAAAAGGAAAAAGAGGTTGACACGTTTATTCATATGTGTTGAGTGTTAAGTGTAGTCCAAATTACAATATAAAAGAGGGCTCCCGACTAGGGGATTACCTATGGGAGAACTCCAGCAAGAACCATTCCTCTACTGATGTTCAGTGGGTGAGGAATCCATCAAGTGCTAAGACTATCTTTAAGGATGTGAGTATGACTGTATTTATAACTTGTGCATGGGTACACTTGGGATTTTTATATGCTTGGGAAACTGTAACCTTGCTTGTGACACTAATAAAACGTGTAATACAGACTAGATGTGGTACTTGTGAATGTGCGTGTCACCCTCCATGGTCTTCACATGTTCCTAGAGACTCTAAATCTGAAGCAGGTAGCAGAGGTGATTGTCACTCTGTTGAGCTTGACACTGTGGCAACCAGAGCTGGACCCAGGGTGATGTACTAAATTCACTTTAAATCAAACAAAATGCTACATCAGCATCTCCCATTGGTTAGCTGAGGGGGCTCCCTGCCAAGCATACTGGCTTTTCTGGCTCCCACTCTTAGGTAGCGCGCTCTCTCTCTCTCTCCCCATCCATTATACGGGTGCAATACTTTTTGCATGAGAAAATGCAACAGAAACTGATGATGTTTTACGATGGCTGAATGAAGCCTCTCAGGCAGTTCCTCTTTGGACAGGTCTAGTTCACTAGAGCTCTGGAAAACTTCCTCTCCTGGAGACTCCAGAGGCTGCTGTTTGTGTCCTGACTCACTGGGCCCATATGCTCTTAAGCATCCCACAGTCTGGGTAGGCTGCAGCTCTCTCTTCCTTTGCCTCTAACACACTGTCTGTTACCCCTAGACAGAAATGGGACCACATGGCCCAGCTGTCCAGGCACCCAGCACCAGTGCTGCCCGACCCCACCCCATCTTCCCTGTAACTTCAGCACCTCCTTCCCAGAGCTCCAGCCTTGTGGGTGCTCAGTGTTTACAGGTCACCTCTCCAAGGACATGACAGTTGACAGCAAAGAGACACAGGCTTTGTAAAGCTTCCCAAAACCCCATCTCTCTTTACTGTATCTAGCACAAGAACTACACAGATCTAGACAAAGTAATAAACACATCTATACGCACTTCCCTGCCTCAGCTTCCTCAGCACTCTGGAGAAATTTTGGGCTTAGACCAAAGTCCTCTAAGAAGTCCAGGATCCTTCCCCTCCTCCTGCACGTGGCTTCTCCTCTGGACCAGGGAGTCTCTCAAGTCTCTTCTCATTCAAAGGGCCATTGAGAGAGACTTTCTTTCATAACCTCCAGCCCCCTTTGCCAAGTGACTCTCTGATCAGCATAATTAGGTGATCAAAGCCACACACACCCATGGCTACACTGGAGAGCTGCAGCGCTGGTGGTGGGTTTACAGCGCTGCAACTTAGTAACCATCCACACCTGCAAGGCACATCCAGTGCTGCAACTCCCTGGCTGCAGCGCTGGCTGTACAGCTGGTCTGCTTGGAGTGTAACGATTGCAGCGCTGGTGATGCAGTGCTGCTCCGCAAGTGTGGCCACCAAAAGCGCTGTAATTGGCCTCCAAGGTATTCGGAGGTATCCCAGAATGCCTGTTCACAACAAACCGGAAGAGTGGCTGAACTCCGGGCTCCGCGGAGCTGCTTATCTAAAAANAATTAATTCTTGGTGAATAACTACCCCCTACTCAGTCTCCTCAATGAAGATTTGATCTCCTTTTTCCTCAAGCTGTAGATGACCAGATTCATCACTGGAGACACCACAGAATAGAGAACAACCACCACAAGGCACAGAGCTGATACTGAGC
The DNA here is from genome assembly GCF_003597395.2 of Chelonoidis abingdonii. Classification (NCBI taxonomy): domain Eukaryota; kingdom Metazoa; phylum Chordata; order Testudines; family Testudinidae; genus Chelonoidis; species Chelonoidis abingdonii. The sequence goes on from NW_027425055.1 coordinate 10,771, forward strand.
AGGAGGTGGGTTTCAGGTAGACAAAGATGTCAGTGCAAACAAACAATGAGACCACAGTGAGGTGAAGGAGGCAAGTTGAGACGGCTTTATGCCGGCCGTGCTCAGAGGGGATTCTCAGCCCTGTGTTGAAGATCTGAACATACGACACCACTATATATATATATATATATATATATATATACATATATATATAAAAGCTTAAGACTATGCTCTGAAGATGAGAGCCCCAATTTTACTGAGGTACAATTCAGAGCAGGTGAGCTTCAGGAGCTAGGGGATTTCACCGAAGAACTGATCCACCTTGTTACCTCCACAGAAAGTTACTGCAAATCTGTTCCCGATGTGCAGTGCAAAAAATTCCACCGATCCAGGCACTGGCTGCCATTTGGACACACATGCTCCTGTTCATCACACTCTCATAGTGCAGTGGTTGGCACATGGCAACATATCAATCGTACACCATGACGGTGAGTAAGGCAAGATCAGTTGCAATCAATAATATGAAGAGAAAGACTTGGACGGCACATCCAGGATAAGAAATCAAACAGGTGTTCATGAGAGAGTTGGCCATGGATTTGGGGATGCTGACAGAGATGGAGCTGAGGTCTAGGATGAACATGTTCACCAGGAAGAAGTACATGAGGTTGTGAAGATTGTGGTCGAGGGTTATGGCTTTTATGATGAGAAGATTCCCCATCAGAGCTGCCAGGTAAACCACCAGGAACACCACAAAGTGTAAAATCTGCAGCTCCCGAATGTCAGAGAACCCCAGGAGAAGGAAACTGGGTCAAGGTGGCTTGGCGCGACATTTTCTTCCTCAGAACATTGTGTGCTGCCTCTAGAGGGAAGGAGAAGGACAATAGTGAGGATTACATCAGTAAAATAAATCTCCTTTTGTGAAAGCCATATTAGTTCATCTGAGTCAGATCCTTGGCTTGTGCAGATTGCTGTAATATGGAAAGGGGAATGCAGGAACCATTGAGGCCAGTGGAGTTAGTCCAGATTTACACCGGGCACTAAGAGGAGAGTCAGCCCATTGACCGAATGAAGCTGAAGGAAAGCAAAGTAAGCACCATTTGCTTTGCAGGAGTCTGTAAACCTTTCCATTCAAACAAGTGTAAAGTTAGGTGAATCTTATCTTCATTTCATAGAGGAGGGAATTGAAAACAAGAGGGCTAGAATCTTCTGTTAGATACACAAATTTAATCTGGGGTAATGTCACTGAAAACAGTGGAATTACTTTGTGTTTACACTGACGCAAATGGGAGTAGCATCTACCACGGAGGTGAACGAGCTCCCTCACGATTATAGCATGACTGAGCTGTAGAATCAAGAACAGAAACCAGGAGGAATCCTGAATCCCAGTCAACTATTCTAGCCATGACCCAATAATATCTCCCCAAAACAGAAAAAGGCTGCTTTCTCACTTCTATAACATATAGCACCCATGACCCCATGCTCTCTCACAGAGGGGGATTTGAACCCAGGAATTGTGATATTGCCCCACCCCTCCCATAATCATTGGATTACATGCTAAACCCAGAGCTGGGAATAGAAGCAAGAATTCCTGACTCCAAGCCACCCACCCTAATCACTACACCGTACTGTTCCATTGTTAAAAAATGTAGAAATACTGCACAGTGCTCTTATTAGCAGGAACTGTATTAGTACGTAAGAACTTAAGAACAGCCGTATTGTATCAGACCAAAGGTCCATCTAACCCATTATCCTGTCTTCCAACACTGGCCAATGCCAGGTGCCCCAGAGGGCATGAACAGAACAGATAATCACCAAGTGATTCATCTCCTGTGGCCCATTCCCAGCTTCTGGCAAATACTTGCTAAGATGTTAGGGGTTTTTCCCTTCATCCTGCCCTGGTTCATTGTCACTCAGACAGAAAGCAGAAGATGGGAAGTCTGAAGTGCAGACAATGTGATGTTTATTGGGGTTAATCAAGCAAACATATCAATCGCTCTATATGCTGCAGAGCCTTCCCTGTGTCCCTTTCACCTTACTTAGCAGGCATAATTACACTTGCAGTGCACAGCCCTAGTCACACCCCTTACTATTTATGGTCATGTTCCGTTTTGGAGGGTTATGAGTCTGAGGGGTTTAGTACCACCTCTTTTGTATCCCATGGAGGGGTAAGAAGTGATGTTGTGCTTTGGTCAGCGACAGGCATTTCTTTGGTTTTAGTGTTTCCACCCCCTGACCATCTCCGACGGTTGCTTTAACCTCGATCTTGGATACGGGTTGAAGATTGTCCTTCAAAGGTACACTTGTAATTTAAACTCCTATGGCCCTATCATAACATCTTCGCAAATTGGACTTGCGTCCAAATGTCGGGTCGCTAGCCTGAACCTCCAACCTGGAGGGACCCCAAGACCCAGAAGCTCTGAGTCTTACAAAGGGAAATAACCCACTTCCCTTCCCCCTCTCTCTCCCACCCAGACTTTCCTCTCTGGGCTAACCTGAGAGTACTGATGCAATCTCTTTACATCACAATACCAAGAAGCATGTCTCCTCTATTCCACAAAGAGACAAACCCCAAATACAAGGAAACACAGATGATTTTATCTCTCTTCCCCCCTCCCACAAATTCCCTGGTGCTGCAGAGCTTCACCCTCCGTAGATCTAACACAAAGAAAATTTCCCTTCCCTTGTTCCTTAGCCTACCCAGAGAGAAAAAACTCAAACAAGTCTTAAAAAGAAAACTTTATATATATGTATATAAAAAAAAGACATAAGAATATAAACTCTGCATCAAGTGACAATACAGGGCTATGGCTTATAAGAAAAATATGAATAAACAGTCTGATTCAAAAAGATATCCAATTTGAAACATTCCAGCAAGTTACACACATGTAAATACAACCAAACAACATAAAAGCCTATATTGTTTTTCTACCTGTACTCACAATTTGGAAACAGAAGATTAGAAGATAGAAAGAACCTTCTCATAGCTGAGAGACAGAAAAAAGACTCAGACCCCAAAAAGTTCCCTCCCTCACTTTGAAAAATCCAGTTTCTTGATTGGTCCTCTGGTCAGGAGTTTGGTTCCCTTTGTTAACCCTTTACAGTTAAAAGAAACATTAACCCTTATCTATCTATTTATGACATGCCCAGCAACACATTACCTGTATCTCTTATCTCTTTTCACCCCACCTGCTTGCGGGCAGATATAACACGCAGTGTCTTTGTTCTTTGTTCGCACATGTTAGTAAAGATATAAAAATATCAAATGGGCAAACAAGACCCAAACTTCTATCTCAGTCAAATATACAGGCCTCAATAGTACATTATCATCACTGACACTCCTAACAATCTCCTAATCGGTAGGATGAAAATATCTCAATACTGTGAGGGTGAGGTGGTTAAGATAGGGTAAAAGAGGAAGAAGTTATTCATGCATATGCATGATGAACAGCAAGGCCTATAAATTCCTGGCATGGGTAGGCTTATTGGAATTCTTAATCGACATTCTAGAGTCAAACTGGGATCTGTCTCAACCTTTCCAGAGCTCTCAAAGCATATAATGAATATACCCTAGCTAATGATACCGGACATTATTACAGGGTTATATTATTTATCCTTACATATTTGCATTGTTTTACTTTCAAAACAAATCATAGTGATAATAAAAATGTTGCAATCCCAAAATCTCTTCCCAGTGAGTTGGTGTTATTGTCACTGAAGTGCACAACAGGACTCCCAACTAAACAATAATACTGATAATACTCGACCTGATCTTGGGAAAAGAAACTAAGTAATTCAAGTTTTAAATGGGAACACTAAATAATTTGGCTGATCAATACCTAATCAATAGATCAGACAACACAAGATGTTATACAGAGGCCTAAGGTTTGGGGTATGTGCTTTCTTATCCGTCTCTATAAATAAATAATGCAGATAGTGCTGTCCCTGGATTCTATGGCATTCCCCCACCTGAGTGTTTTAGAGGTGACACCAGACTTGCAGTTGTTGATCTTGTGTGGAGCAGCACAAATTCATATCTCAGGTAAACTGCTCTGGCAACATTAACTCCAGGTGGTGATGAGCCCTTTTATACCAGGACTGGGTTTGGCTCACTGGGTGCTACAGCATCACTATGTTTTGGTTACTGGAGGAGTTGCTCAGATGTTCTCTCTGGCCTTTGTCAACAATTAGGGTTTCTGGGACGTTTGTGTGTCCATGCCTTTTGACACCACCCTGCTGAGTGGAATAGAGAGAGATCACCATTGACAGGGGTTGGCATGGAGTAAAGATGCCAAGCTACTGCCGAGGTCATCAGTGCTATTTAGATCACTACTGCTGAGATTTTCAAAGCTGCCTTGACAATTGGGATCCCAGTTCCCATTAATTTCATTCACAACTGAATATACAAATTCCTCCAAGTTGCTTTGCAATTTCATCCCGAAAGACTAGAGAAAGGTCAAAAACACTTTTGCTGAGCCCCTCCAGATATCAAGAACTTTCTAAACAACAGCTATGTCCAGATATGAGTTTAACACACACACATTTTTTTAACTGATCCAAACACACACCCCTTGACCAAACACCTAAGAACAATGAGGTTTATAAAATGTAGGTTTGCTCTCATCTCAGTGAGATAAGGGTTTTGCTTTTTTTTTTGCCTCTGTCTTCACAAACAAGGTCAGCTCCCAGACTGCTGCACTGGGCAGCACAGANCTCCTTTGTCCCTACGGAAAGGCTGGCTGTGGGCATCTTCCAACCTCATAACATATTTCAGTAAAACATATCGCAATACTTCATAACGTCACATACGATGATAGAACATACAATCCAACAGGATAATGTTCAACATGTCAAGATATCTTGAGACCTCACAAAGGCGTCCATTGTACCAACATATAGTTATATCACAGTGGTGAACATGGGGGTTCCGGGGTGCTTCTTTGAGGTACAGAGTGTCACAAAGGTATCATTTCAAAACTCATAATTTGCTGGTTGGTATTGTCCTGAAAAAATGAGTGGCAACATTGTGAAGTTATAAGATTTCCTTGTATGATGCCATTAATGCACAGTCAGCCCTGCCCAGGCAGAAGTCTGCAAACAGGTCTGTCCTAAACAAAGGAATATATACTTGCATTGATTTGCATTTAATGCAATAACCAAAGTCATCAAGCAGGAAGAGAAAACAAAGGAAGCTCAACTAGGTTAAAAAACATCAGTCTTAAGATCAGAATAACTTTTAACTTGGCCATGAAAGATTTACATAAAGTCAACTGTATTCTTCTTTTAAATAAAATGGCTATAGATGTAATAAGTTGGGGTCAACTTTTAATCAGTTGGCTGGGCAGGCTAAATTCTAACTTATCACATTTAAAGGGGCTTGTTGTTTATCTGAACTGGAAGTGCTGATCTCTGCTAATGACCTACCCTGACTATAAGAGAGAATATTTCTGTATAAAATGTAGCTTCTACACAGTTAGCCTTTTAGACATAGTTGTCTTGTGGAGTACAGACTTTCTAGGGAGAGGGTGGGAGCCATTTTTTTCTTTCTTTGAAAGTTGCATCCATATTGAAATGTGATTTACACAGAAAGGTGGGGCTCCCTGTGCTAGATGTTATTTTTCTCTATTGCTGAAATTGAACTTTTTAATGGGTTAATGTAACAAATGTAGCACAAATGGCCCTGCCTAGATCTGAGGAACAATAGCTTGAGACTTCAAGGAGATATTCCCTTCATTATCATTTCTTCTGAGCATTGCCCATCCCATCAGACCAACCAAGCATGAGCAGTTCAGAAGATAGGGAAGAAGTTTTACTTTCTCTGCTCCGAAGTGGGTTCATTCTTCTACACTACTTAAAATAATCAACCCAGAGCCTCCAGTGTGGAGAGAATTTTCAAAGGATGTTTGATTTCCCTACGTATTTGCCTTCTCTCCACCCCAGATATTGAGTAAATATGACTTCCATCTCTTGGAGAGACCATTAGAAGAGGAATTGTATGTTCATTAGAGAAGCTTATATTTATTGACCCTGCCAAACACCTCTACAATGATGAAGAGAAAGAGTTTCTTGAAGAAACAGATATGGAAAGTAGCGATTGTATCAACTTGTAATTGCTGCCCAGTCCTTGAACAGGGCTCCCTTCTGCTTGTGATATACCATCTTGGTGGCATCTATGCAGCATTGCTGCAAGGACTTTAGCTTGGATGACGATTGGCAAGCCTGGGGCTGAGCTCACATCTGTTATATAAAAAGTCTCCAGTAGCCAGTGATATCACAGAAGAGTTTGTACGGGATCTACTAACCAAGGCACAGCTCCTTCAAAGATATTTAGGCACCTAACGCCCATTGAAGTCAATGGGAGTTGGGCGCCTAAGTGCCTCTGAAAATCTAGGTCCACGCCTATATATTGTTGTGAAGTGCTGGGGCATGTCATTGCTGCTGCAGCATGGCTCCTGTTCTTGGAGCTCCAATGGCAGCGGCATTAGCAGACCGTGTGGCATGTTCATTCCACAGACCTCCATGTTACTCAAACAGAAAGGCCACAGGCTGGGTTCAGTGGCGAAGGTGATCAGCCAGGTTTATTGTCAATGAAGACCAGTACTAGCACCCCGGCTCCATGGGTACAGGTACACTGACATATATTCCCGCAACAATGGTACCAGCTCAGTCAGAGCAGTAGGAGGCTGCCCCCTCGGTTGGCCAAGGATGCCTCTCCTATGACCTCCCCTTTTGTACATTGATACAAACAGGTTACATATATTACACTCCTGACGTGGCTAGTTACCAACCCTACACTTTGTACCTGCTGGTTTGAACAAAGCATCTTTATCCATTATCCAGTCACCCCATCCTTGTCTTACTCATGGTCAATGTGTTCCTACGCCATCTTCTAGGAATGTGTTTACACCGTTACTTGAGAGCTCAGGGTTCCTGTACCATTCTCCCAGGTCAGGAATGTGCTGACTTGGCGTGAGCTAATACCTGGTACGTGGCTACTTTGCCAAGGCCAGGCCTACTCTAGTTCCCATCATTAGTTATGCCAAGGGCTCCACCAAGGCCTACATCTATGATACAGTGAACACTCATCCTCTGAATTTTTTATGAGTGCTTAGTTCCCTGCAAGTTCAAAGGGTATTGACCAGGTGTTTCATGTTGAACAGACTGATAAGTGATGTAGAAAATGCCCAAAAAATCCTGATGGAGGGTCTGTCTTGAACCAAAAATTGCAGACTCCAGATAACAGCACCCAAAGAATCAGCCTGCCACACAGAAACCAGGTCTCAGCCTCAGCTCAGCAGCTTCAAAATCTTTTAAGGTGGATGAACTAACGTAAAGAATAAAGTCCAGGGAACTATTCCAACCCAGTGGTCGATTGGTGGTGGTTTTGCAAAATGTTGGCGCTGCTGGGGAAAGCCCCAGATCCTGCAGTGCATGTGGTGGGCTCTACAAGCCAAGTTAAGGAAACGATTTATCGCCCTCACTGCTGCACGGTCTAGAGCAGCAGCCCTAGGACAGCACACGTGTCCCACGTGCCAGCCACACGTGCAGCTCGTTTGCTTCGTCATGTTTCCCTTCCAGCGGGCCGGGCGCAACCAACGGGACAAGACCTTCCCCAGAAAGGAGTTTCGTTGGGCGGAACCACTCGCACAGATGCACGCGCCCAGACAGAACCACGTCCCCCGGCCCCGCACGGGAGGCAGCTGGATTGAGTCGATCTGAGAAAGGGAGAGGTTGGACTAAACCATTGCGGCCGTGGGGGTGCCCGTTGCCCCGCCTCCGGTCCGAGACACAGAAAGGCTTCCACAGATGTAAAACTCCGTTTCGTGTAAATCCGGTAGCTATTAATACAAGCTCCCCCCCACGTGTGGTGGAAATGGACCGTCCTAGTCTCCCACCCAGCACCGAGCTGCTCTCAATAGCGGAGCCGCGACACCTGGTCCGGTATGGGCGATACCATGTCTCACCAGGGGGAGCCCTGCCTGTGAATCTGATGTAGGCGCTACGTGGGTGAATTCCCGGTACTGTGGGAGAATCGGGCCCTGCCAGACTGCGCTGTGTCCCTGCAGAGAGACTCGCAGAGCCCTTAGGGCGCAATCGTCTGTACCCGGCACCTAGATGGGCGGTTCCGTCCCCCTTTCGGGGCCGAGTTGGGCTCGTTCGTACTACACCCACGTGAGCTGTTTGGCGCTGTTCTC
>NW_027425056.1:0-3662 GCF_003597395.2 Chelonoidis abingdonii
AACCTTTCAGAAGTGCTGTGCCAAGTCTTCATTTAGTCACTCTAATTTAAGGTTTCACGTGCCAGTAAAACATTTTAATATTTAGGTCTCTTTCCATAAGTCTATAATATTTAACTAAACTACTGTTGTATGTAAAGTAAATAAAATTTTTAAAATGTTTAAGAAGCTTCATTTAAAAATTAAAATAAAATGCAGAGCCCCCCAGATGGGTAGCCAGGATCCGGACAGTGTCAGTGCCACTGAAAATCAGCTTGTGTACAAGTTGCCTACCCCTGGTTTACAGGCAGAAGGAAAGTGTTTGCAGCATGCAGCAGATCCAACAAGTTTACACAACCCCAATGCTGAAGATGCAGCACACTTCAGCTACAGCTGTGTGCTTAGCTGCTGGGGGAGAGTTTAAAGAACACTGTGCCCTGTATTTAAACAAACACAGTCTTAGTTAATAACCATGCTTGAAAATACACCCAGATTGTGCAGGTTGTGGCGGGTCGGGCACCAGAGTGCCCCTTTGTGGCAGGGGTAGGATGGGGTGCTGTGATGAACTGGGAATGTTCTTAATGTTTGCTCTGAATACTGTGTTGGTGCCTCAGTGTCCCCATGGCAGTTCTTAAGTATCTGGCACAGCAAAGGGCCAGTGCACCTAAATGCCTGACCCTCTGTCTCCTAGCAACTGATGGCCTGGGCCCCTCCTCTGCAAAGGTGCCAGCTGAAGGTGTTGGAGACAAAGGGATCAGGTGACGTCCTGGCCCGGGAAAGAAGCTGAGCAGAGAGGGAGGGGCTGGAGGGGGTTGGGAGCCTGGACCTGCCTGGGGACGAGAAGTGAAGTGCAGACCTGGGGGTCTGGCTCACTGCTCCCAGAATGGACCCGGCCGAGGGGTCCAGTTCGCTGTATTTACAAGCTCTGGTTTAGATCCTGTTCCTGTCATCGAATAAACCTCTGTGTTACTGGCTGGCTAAGAGTCATGTCTAACTGCAAAGTGGGGGTGCAGGACCCTGTGGCTTCCCCAGGACCCCACCTGGGTGGGCTCGCTGTGGGAAGTGTACGGAGGGGCAGAGGATGCTGAATGCTCCAAGGAGAGACCCAGGAGGTGAAGCCGTGTGAGCTTCTTGCCCTGAACAAATCTGCTCCAAGGGAGAGGAGGCTCCCCAGAGTCCTGCCTGGCTTTGTGGGGAGCAGTTCCAGAGCATCGCCCGGGGACTCCGTGACAGGTGCCAACATCTCACCACTCTCGAGTCACTGCATCCGCCTCTCTGCGGGTGGTCAATGACAGCCTCTTGGCTTTCCTCCCCACTGTCACCCCTTTCTGGTGCAGTAGTGTGGCCTAACAGCCAGAGTCCACATACATCCCCCCTACAAGCAGAATAGTGCAGCCTAGCAGCCAGAGTCCATATAAACCCCCTTACAAGCAGGGTAGCACAGTCCAGCAGCCAGAGTCTATTCAAGATCCCTCACGGTGAGGGGACTCAGGCCCACCCTCTCCACCGAGCCCCGATCCAGGGCCCTGTTAGTGGCAAGCTGTCTTTGCCCCTCGCTCAGCGGGGATCCACCTGCAACACGCCAAGCATCACCACAGCTCTAATGCTGCTTGTCTCTAAAGTACCCCTGAGTCACTTCCTACCATGAATACCAGTTCATCTGGGGCAGGGGATCCTCTGGTCTGTTTCTCCCCTGTGACATCCTCTATCAGGGTCCCAGGTCGTGCCTCAGCTTGGCTGACTCCTGGCACGCAAGCTCTCCCTCTTCAGGAGCTGGGAGCGTGCATCTTTCTCCTCCAGTGGCCAGCCCAGACTGAGCTGATCTGCAGGCTTTTATACCTGTTCTCCAGTTGGAGCATGCCCAGAAGAGCTTCCAGGGTGTGGCTTCCTCTACTAGGAAGGAAGGGTTAACCCTTGCTGTACCAGTGTGGGGCTGCTCTGCCCCGCCACACAGGTCAAAAGTTGGAAATGGCTTTTTGCAAAATACCTGCAACTGAAACCAAATCATTCCAAGAAGGACGCAGCTCCCCAGAGTGTAATGGCTGGCAGGACAACATATCTCCCTGGTGAGCTTTTGATGTCAGCTTTAATTTTATCAGAAATGCCTCCCGATTTCACCTGCCATAACTGAATTGATTAAGACTAGCTGGACCCGGAGGATTCTACAACAACAAGAAACACTAGAAGTTTGAAGTGTATGAAGTGGGCTGTAGCCCACGAAAGCTTATGCCGAAATAAATCTGTTAGTCTCTAAGGTGCCTCAAGGACTCCTCGTTCTTTTTGCTGACACAAACTAACACAGCTACCTCTCTGATAGAAAACTTAGTTGCTCATACCAAGATTTGTGTGGTCACAGCATTCAAAATGAATTATTGGACCAAACACAGTGCTTAATTATGTGCCTACTGGAGGGGTCCATTTTCAGAGAGGGACCCGGGAATTTAGCCACATGACTTCAGCTGTATGGCCAACTCCCCGCTCACTGGGCTAAACATGTCAAACTACCCCTGTATTGTAGGCAGCCGAGCATACTTCAGTGCCTTGCCTTACAGTCTGCCAAGAGAAGAAGGCCTGATAACGTCTCATGAGCAGTAAGTGAAACGGGCTGTGTTACCTGGCCAAGGAAGGACTATGCAGTTTTATGTTTAAACAACTTTTCCTTTTAAGGGGTCAGTTTTGTCAGCTCCCCACCCCAATTTTGCAGGTGCAGCTTTGTAAGCAAAAATGTGAGTGCAATTGGCAGCAGTAAGCCAGCAGGGTGATTGGCAGATGCAGTCAATTATTTAGCAGCTGACATGGCCTCTATGATACAAAACTGGAGGTGCAAAATGAAACCACATCTGAAAAGCTGCCAGTTCCCTGGGTTCCAGGTCGGTGAGCATCTCCTGCTATATCTGAGCGGGTCAGCGGCCCAGGGTGGCAGAGGGATTGCACGCTTGCTGCGCATTGCAGAGATCTAGTGCCTTGCAGAGCCATTGACACCAGTGCAGAGGGGTGTGAAATGCTGCTGCTCTGCTCTGAGAGCATTTCACACCCTGGTGTGAGCGACTCACACAGCTGCAGGCCCAAGGTTTCTATAGTGGGTCACCATGCAGGATGGGGCTATTGTGGGGTGCAGAGCAGGTTGGCAGATTCGTGGCCACTAAGTCTGCACAGCAAGGGTGCCTTGGGTCACACCCAGGATTCATAGATTCATAGACTCTAAGACTGGAAGGGACCTCGAGAGGTCATCGAGTCCAGTCCCCTGCCCTCATGGCAGGACCACAGACCAATACGTAACTCCACATAGACATTACTAACCTAACTCTAAAACTCCAAGAGAGAATTCCCACAACCCCAGCAATTACCAGGTAAACCACCCTGACAGTAGAACTTTCCTCAGCCCAACTAAATCTCACCTGCTCAGTAAGCCATGCACTCTTTCGAAGCATGAGGCAAGGAAACCAATTTCTCACCCCCCGAGACACCCTTAGCTACCTGAAAACGGCACGGTTCCCCTACTCCTTCACACAAACAAACCCAATTCCTCACTTCCTCAAGCAGCTACCCTTAAACATTCGGTTGGCCCCTCTTACCATCCAGTTCTCACACTTCGAAGTGGCCCAACATGACACAAAGTCCACGAGGCCTACCACCGCAGAGAGAGCGAAAACTCTCACCTTGCCTCAACACACCGTAACACCAGA
>NW_027425056.1:5092-6208 GCF_003597395.2 Chelonoidis abingdonii
CCCCAAAACCTTTTGTAGTGATAGTCAACATACAATGATGTCCCTCCCCTCTCAACCATGGAGAATCTAGACCCTAGCTAGCCACTCTGCCTCAGTTTCCCCATCTGTAAAACTCTGGTTAATACCTCTATCACAATGATGTCATGCAGATTAATTAGTTAAGCAGAGTGCTTTGATGGAAAGTGTCATGTCATGCTGATATTTTTATTATACCTGTATATTTAATTCTACAAGACCCAGCCATTTATGCTTCTTAGATTCTAATTCCAATTTTTAAAAATACTCCTCTGACATCACTGAAGGCAGAACCACTGGAGTTTCTTTGCTAATATGTAGATAACTAGGCATAATCAGTACTTATGCAACTTGATTGATTTTGAAGTTGGGTTATACAACGTATCACTTCTCGTTCATTTTATGCTAAACAGTGTTTGCAGATTCAAATAGCTGTTTATGGGCCTCGCAACAGGAAACTGAAAGAGACGCAAGAGCTCCTGACTGCATTAGAGAGGTGATCTCATCAGCATTGTTATTTATAATGTAATATTGCATATTGTCAAGATGCTGTCCCTGCCTCAGGGCATGTAGCAACTTGCTAGTAACAAATGTCTATATACAGTACTGAGTCTTGTTTAATATAATGAACAAAATTAGGCAAAATAGCCCCCCCCCCCCCACCATAAGTTAGAGCAGCCTGCAAGCACATCCTGCCCAGGGTTGCCAATGGATTGTACAGTAGTCCAGCTACCCTAGAACATTCAGTGCTCCCTCTCCTACACACTGTATGTTATAGGGCTACTTATGTTGACACCTCACCGCTTCTGTGCTGTGGGAATTTCACCCGCGTTCCTGTAGAGTCACTGTACATGGCCACAGCAGCATAGAAGGTTTGGAGTGGATGCCAGAATCAGCACCTGGATATCATAAATTCATAGATTCTAGGACTGGAAGGGACCTCGAGAGTCATCGAGTCCAGTCCCCTGCCCTCATGGCAGATCCAAATACTGTCTAGACCATCCCAGATAGACATTTATCTAACCTACTCTTAAATATCTCCAGAGATGGAGATTCCACAACCTCCCTAGGCAATTTATTCCAGTGTTTAACCACCCTGAC
>NW_027425057.1:0-1148 GCF_003597395.2 Chelonoidis abingdonii
CTGCGGCAGGGGGGGTTGACGGCTAACCCCAAGAAATGCCTTATAGCCTGGCAGGAGACCACATACCTTGGCTATACTGTTGGAGGAGAACGAGTAAAACCCCTTGTGGGGAAGGTGCAAGCCCTCGCAGACTGCCCGCTGCCGCCGCCGAAACGCCGCCGCCGAAACGGCAATTCCTGGGCCTCGTTGGGTATTATCGGAGATTCATCCCACAGTTCGCTTCAACCACAGCACCCCCAACTGAGCTGCTAACCAAGAATAGCCCTCGACAGGTACGGTGGACCCCAGAATGCGAAGCAGCCTTCAGGATGCTCCAGAGATGCCTGTGTCAGGAGCCGGTCCTGTACAGCCCGGACTTCACCCAGAGGTTTATCCTCGAAACTGATGCGTCAGAGGTGGGCTTAGGTGCTGTCCTGCCTCAAGAAGTGGACGGAAGAGATCACCCGTTACTGTAGCTTAGCTGGAAACTATTTCCTTGGGAGCGGAATAATGCCGTGATAGAAAAGGAGGCCCTCGCCGTGAAATGGGCCTGCAATGCCCTCTGGTTTTTCCTCCTTGGCACCCCGTTCACGCTGGTCACGGACCATGCCCCCCTCCAATGGTTGATGCGCATGAAGAACAACGACGCCCATCTCATGTGCTGGTACTTGGCCTTACAGCCCTTTGCGTTTACCATTCAGCATCGGGCGGGTAAAGACCATGCCAAAGCGGACTTCCTATCCTGCTTCGGGGAGATGGAAAAGCCTGGCCTCAATGAGCGGGAGCCAGACTTGGGTGGGGGGGCATATAGCGAGCCAGTGTGGCTCCCCTCCTGCCCAGGAGAGGGCCCCCCCCTGCTGGACACCTGAGTGGGCAGGGCTAAGGAGCAGTGAGCCCACCCTCAGAGGGTCAGGCTGCGGCCTGGAAGCACAAAAGCCGGCCGTCAGAGCTCAGTTGAAGCCAAGCCACTGCCAGGAGCAGACCTGCCGCAGGGAGCTCGTGACTGGGAAGCCACTAGGACCCAGAGCAGTCGTCCTGACTGGCCGGAGCTTCCCCGCGCTGTCATCAACAGATAGCTAAGGGTTAATGTCTCTTTCACCCGGAAAGGGTTAACAAACAACACCTGACCAGAGGACCAATCAGGAAACAAGATACTTTCAAATCTCAAG
>NW_027425057.1:4858-7579 GCF_003597395.2 Chelonoidis abingdonii
CGCGCCGCCCAGCCAAGGTTGGGGCCGGACGCGGGGGTCGGGCAGGAGCCGCGCCTCCCGGCCAGGTGACAGCCGGTCCCGGAGGCCGGGCAGGAGCTGTGCCACCTGGCAAGGTCGGGTCCGGTCACGACCTCGCTGGGCGGTGCGGCTCCTGGAGCCCTCCTTGCACCCCCGCTCTCAGGCCCCAGCTCACCTGGTGGAAGCCGCTACTTCCTTCTCAGCCCTCCCAGGCTTCCCACGCGATCAGCTGATTCGCGGGAAGCTGGGCAGGGGGAGAAGCCGGAGGAGCGTTCAAAAGAGAAGGCAGAGGCGGAGTGAGGTGAATTGGGGCTGGGGGAAGGGCAGGGGGCTGCTAGAGCTTTTGTTAAATTTAAAAGCCCTTTTTGAACCGTGGGACAACCAGTTCTAAAAGGGCTTCTAAATTTAACAACCCGTTCCTGTGAACCGGTGGGAACCAGCTGCAGCTCACCACTGGTCCCAATCATGGATCAGATTCCCATTCTTCTAGGTGCATAACCAGAAGGTAGTCCCTGCCCTGAAGTGCTTGAAATATAAACAAGTGCTAAATTATTTAATTGTTCTATATTTGACATGATTGTCATGTTTATATCATTGTTTTTGAGAATCAGCACCTGAAGGTGGATTTCCACAAAGCTCAAAAGGACATTTTGTTAGATTGAATCACGACTAATGAGAGAGATTTTAAAATGTTTGTTTGTTTTAAACTTTTTATAATGTCATATACCCAATGCAAGGTAATTTATAGGTAACTGTTACATAAATGAGGTTAACAAAATACTAAATTGTCTTCAAGCATTTTTTAAAGGTTTCAAAGTCATTTCAGGTATTTTGTCACCTCTATATAATCACCGCTAATGCCTTGGAAAAAAATACCTGCTTTTAGTTTTTGTAAATCGTATTTGATCTGTGTAGATTAGTGTATTTATGCACACTTACATTATCCTAACATGCCAGTGGCCTCATCTCCTACAATCAAGTAAGTGCTGTAATATCAAGAGATGTACTTACTGTTGTTCCATTTATCAATATCCTTAACTGGCTTTCTATGAATAATAGTCCCATCAATCTTTCTTCTATGCTGTTCAGATGACCAGTTACACAGTGCAACTAAACACTTTTACAGTTTCAGAGAATGGAGGATATTTACATTTTTATTGAGCAAGTGGCATACTATTCATAGCTTTGACCTTGGGTTACTTGTGCTCTATCTGGAGCTTCATGTCTAGTGAAAACATCTCTCATAAACATATGGATTACTAGAGGACCTGCATTTACACTTCAGCCACACTTCCAAGGTTTTGTCATTTTCCATTAGGTCACATGTCATGTACCTCCACAAACAGTGTTAAGCGGGCCTGAAATTTGACTTCCCTACTGTGCTCTTTTTTAGGCTAATTTTTTCAGTAATGGAATAACTTATATAGAACAGGAAATGTGAAAAGTCCAAATTCTACACTTGTCTTAAAATTTATCAAGACTTTCATCTCAGAAGTGACGTATTAATCTTTTGCTGCTGCATCAAGTGTTTTTTCATTAAATACTATTCTCAGGTGCTGGCCTAATGCATGAATGTATCTTTTTTACTTGTTCACTTGCTTACCCAAGAGACTTCTGTCTGATTTCTGGCACCACCAACCAGGCATGGAATTGTAAGTAGTAATAAGAGTGAAGTTTCTGGGCCTTAGCCAAATCCCAAAGTAGGAGTACAGCAGGACATGAATAAAAAAAGCAACTTTATTCAGCCAGAGACAGTCTAGGTTTCAATAGTTCTTCTACAATTGAGCTCTCACACCTTCCAGACTGATATATGGAGGAAGGGCATATATATCTTTGAAAGGATACCTCCCTAAACTCTTCCTGCATATGCATATATCTCATTTATTCTGTATGCCTTTAATAGAGCACTCTGCAAATTATTCGCATCAGACTGGAAAACCATTGGGTTTGAGGATCAGATCGTCTCCCACGCTCACAAAAGTTTGCTAAACATGGAATGTGTTTGTGACAGGGCATTCCTGGAGACCAGTGTCCTTTTTTTAACCACAGATTGGACAACATGAGAAACAATCGTGCTAATTTCCTCGTACTCCCCACAAATATGCCTCACTCTTATCTTTCTTATTCTTACCATCTCTGGGGTAAACACAGAAGGAGTCAGCAGATTTGAGTTTTAATCCTAATTCTGCCACAGATGATATTACTGATATTGTAGAAGCACCTACAGGCCCCAGATCCATCATACTAGGCACTGTTCTCACACAACAAAAATGTGTTCCCTGCCCTAAAATACTTACTATGAGTCTAATTATAAGATGTGACAACAGGTCGTGTTCAGGAATGTGCATGGTTACATCCATTTGAGATGGAGATATGGATGCTGCAGTAGCTGCCAGGTCACTTGCACACTGACTAACTGGAAGATCAGGCATCTCCTCACCACTCACGTCCTCACTGGGGCCAAAAGGCTCACCATGAACATTTGTGTCTATGTATCTCAGGAGAGCTCCTTCCTGCTTAGATAGAAAAGCAGGAATGCTTTTCTTTTTCTGAATGCTGCCCCAGAGGGGCGTTTTCTTCTTTCGCTCATGACTGCTGTTCTGTGCCAGCTATAGTGGCTCTCAACACTCAGTTGAAGGGGACGAATAAGGAGGCTAATAGCAGGGCCTGAATGAAGGAAGATATCAGCATCTTAAGGGCCTA
>NW_027425058.1:0-2119 GCF_003597395.2 Chelonoidis abingdonii
GAGAAGTTGACCCAGACTGTGGGGAAGATCACTGAGGTGAGCAAATCTGCCAATAAGCGCAGGACCCACCAAGGTAGAGGAGGAACTTTGTCACAATATCATAACAAATATGTCAGGGATATAGTTTGAAATCAGACTCTTAAGTTATTAGCTCTTCGTAACTGCTTTGTATTTCTGACACAACAAATAAATATTTTAGTGGAGTAGTAGATCTGCTATAGTTATGATTAATAGCCACATACTGGTTAAAGGACAATTTTACTAAGTGCTCTAAAGTCCAAACCATTAATCAGATAACTTTGGAATGTGGTATGCCTCATAGGACTAGTGATCCAAATTTGGATTCATTTAACCAACTGGTTCCTGAGATACAGCCCCCTGGGGAAAAAAAACAGCATTTCTAAAGGTTGGCAGATTCTACCAGTGCTTTTTTGCACACTCCTGGAGGTCAAACTATGACTCTGATCAGGGCCCAAAGGGTTCATTTGCCCCAGCTAGTCCATGGCACTCTGTACCCCTTTGGGGAAACAATATTGCAGATGCTATTTAGGAAACATGTTCTACAGATAGGGTTGTGCCTAAGGCCATGTGCTTCCATCTTCAGTTCACAGGATTTTTCAACGTCCCTTGTTTTCTGCTTGCCCCGCCATCTCTGTCTGAAAGAATGGATCCCACACTGCTTTCCAGTGCTCTGCTGCCTGTCAGGAGCATGTTGCCAATGGCAGTGCAGTTAATTGTGAAGTTTCTAACTCAACAGGATTCACAGGTGCCTGATGTATTGTCTGACATGGATAGGAGCAACATTAGATTACTTTTGACATTCACAGAACAGCTGAACATGGTGGACCATCACTTTTGGGCTCAGGAAACTAGCATTGAGTAGTGGGATCACATTGTTATGCTGATCTGGGATGATAAGCAGTGGCTGCAGAACTTTTGGATGAGGAAAGTCACCTTCCTGGAACTGTGTGCGGAGCTCACCCCAACCCTTCCGTGCAAGGAGAGCCAAATGAGAGCTGCCCTTTCGGTGGAAAAGCACATGGCAATTGTAGCGTGGAAGCTGGTGACTCCAGACTGTTACCGGTTGGTCATGAATGAGTTTGGAGTCAGGAAGTCATCCATTGGAACTGCGTTAACGCAAGTGTGCAGGGCCGTTAATCACATTCTCCTGCGAAGGACTGTGACTCTAGGCAATGTGCATGAAATAGTGCATGGCTTCACAGAAATGGGTTTCCCTAACTGCAGAGAGGCGATAGATGGCATGCATATTCCAGTTTTGACACCAGAGCACTTTGCAGTGGAGTACATCAACAGGAAGAGGTAATTCTCCAAGGTGTTGCAGGCACTTGTGTATCACCACGGGCATTTCACTGACGTCAGCGTGGGGTGGGGTGGAAAGGTGCATGATGCTGTATCTTCAGGAACACTGGCCTGTACAGAAAGCTGCAAGCTAGAGTTTTCCTTCCAGACCAGAAGATTACAGTAGGGGATGTTGAAATGCCCACAGTGATTGTGGGAGACCCAGCATACCCCTTAATGCCATGTCTCATGAAGACTTACATGGGAAACCTGAACAGCAGTAAGGAGCAGTTCAACAATAGGCTGAATTAGGTGCAAAATGACCATGGAATGTGCATTTGGCAAATTAAAAGTGCACTGTTGGTGCCTTTATGGGAAGTTAGACCTCAGTGAGGATTATGTTCCCATGGTCATAGTGCATGTTGTACGTTGCATAATATTTGTGAAGATATGATAAAAAGTTTGCTCATGGGACCCCCAGATCCCCATGTGAGCTTGGATCTTGGGGACTCTGTTAGTCAGAGAGGGCCTGAACCCCTCTCCCTGCCCCCCCATGAAAGCTGGCATCTGGGAAAGCCCTGTCACTCTGGATGGGGAGCTGAGAACAGGCATGCTGAGAGCATGCACCAAGAACACACCCCTGACACTGGGCTGAGGAGTTGAGAATGGTCATGCATAATGCTCACCACAGTTTCTCAAGCACTGGTACTGTCAAGGGAGGGTGAGAATGGGCACCAAGATGAATGGCGCAATGCATACATCTCAGAGCTGTTACTTCAGGCTGCATTCATCTCCATAAGGTGTTCTCATTCATCTGAGA
>NW_027425058.1:5400-7041 GCF_003597395.2 Chelonoidis abingdonii
GGGGCGGGGGTTGGATGGGGCATGGGAGTCCCTGAGGTCTGTTAGGGGGTGGGGGGTGGATAGAGGTCAGGGCAGTCAGGGGACAGGGAGCAAGGAGGGTCCTGGGGAGGCAGTTAGGGAGGGGGGTTCTCTGGAGGGGATGGTCAAGGGACAAGGAGCTGGGGGGGGTTGGGAGTTCGGGGGGCTGTCAAGAGGTAGAGGGTGTGGAGTGGGGTTGGGCAAGCAGGAAGCAGGGGGTGTTGTATGGGTCCAGAGTTCTGGGGGTCCTGTCAGGGGGCGGGGAGCGGTTAGGTAGGCATGGAAGTCCAGAGGGTTCTGTCTGGGTGCGGAGGTGTGGATAAGGGTTGGGGCAATCAGGGGACAGGTAGGGGGCAGGGTCCTAGGGGGGCAGTCAGGGGACAAGGGGCAGGGAGGCTTAGATAGGGGGTGGGGTCCCAAGAGGAGGTAGTTGGGACAAGGAGCGAGGGGGGTTGGGGGCTCTGGGGGGGCAGTCACCCAGCCCTCTGCCCTGACCCCCGCCACACACACCCCCAGCCCTCTGCCCTGAGCCCTGCACCCCCCCACACCCCCAGGCCCCTGCTCTGAGCCCTGTACCACCCAGCCCTCTGCTGACTCCTTCAACCCCTGCATGACCCCAGCCCTGACTCTTGCACCACCCACATCCCCAGCCCGCCTCCACATCCCATGCACCCCGCACATCCCCATTCCCACCCTGAGCACCAAATGGGAGTTCCTGCACCCCCACTCACATTCCCACCTGAACCCCTCACACCAAATGGGAGCTACCCAGGTAAGTGCTCCCACACCCCAACCCTGAGCCCCCACCCTCATTCTAGCTCCTGGCCAGACCCTTCACCCCCCAGCCCTGTGCTCGGTCCAGTCCCACCCTCAGCTCAGAGCAGAGAGAGGAAGAGAATGGGCCAGAACCAGCGAGAAGGTAGGTACCCATTGTATGTGCGCAGGGCCGGGACTCCAAACTGGCAGCGGGCTGAGCTGGTCCGGCAGCCGGAATCCTGGCTGGCAGGAGCCGGCGGATGGGACCCCTGAGCGGCAGTGAGCTGAGCTGCTCAGCCCACTGCCGGTCTGGGGTCCCGGCTGCTAGCCCCACACAGCCCACGGCCAGTCTGGGGTTCTGGCTGCCAGACCCTTCCCAGCTGGGATCCCGGCCGCAGGCCCCACTCAGACCACTGCCGGCCTAGATGAACAGAACCCCAGACCAGCAGCAGGCTGAGCAGGCCGGCGGCGTAAGATCAACATTTTAATTTAATTTTAAATTAAGCTTCTTAAACATTTTGAAAACCTTGTTTATTTTACAATACAACACTAGTTATATAATATATAGACTTGTGGAGAGAGACCTTCTAAAAACATTAAAATGTATGACCGGTACGCGGAACCTTAAATTAGAGTGAATAAATGAAGACTCGGCACAGCACTTCTGAAAGGTTGCCAACCCCTGGTCTAGATCCATCCTCTTGGAACCTCCTTTCAGGTAGTTGAAGGCTGAAATCAAATCCCCCTTATTCTTCTGTTCTGCAGACTAAATAACCCCAGTTCCCTCAGCCTCTCCTCATAAGTCATGTGCTCCAGCCCCCTAATCATTTTTGTTGCCCTCCGCTGGACTCTTTCCAATTTTTCCAC
>NW_027425059.1:0-5736 GCF_003597395.2 Chelonoidis abingdonii
AAAAAAAAGCAGCCATTCAGTCAAAAGCAGCACAAGACTTCTTTCTTGATTCCGAGGAAACAAGTATGTTTTGCACGTTATATAACAAAATCCCAAATCATAACAGATGGTAAAGTGACAGTTGCCAAATTTGCTCTTTTTCCATAAATATTACCAATATTTCTGGTGGAAGTTTTGTTTTTGTTTTTAAAAAAATACAATAGATGCATTTCTCTAGTAGAACGCCATCATTCTTTTCATAAATTATTCACAGTAAACTATGCCTATTATTCCAAGGGTAACCTTAGAGAAGAGCAATAACTCCGGTTATTAGAAGGTATATTTATGGCTAACAATGTCAAACACAATACAATATTACCTCTCTGCTCCGGCATACATCCTAATTAAAAACATCAGTTTTAAGATATATTAAAAATGTTAAAGGGGGCATGGAAAGGAAAATACAAAGCATTGCTAACAGGTAAAATCTGTTGTTGGGGAAAAGTGATGGTGAATCCATTCAGATTTCCCAGTTCCTCTCTCTTCTACTCCACTATTGTACCCATAAAGCCCACAAGACCTCAGCACTCCATTCTGCAGTTCCCATTGCCTTCTTATGAAAATCTATCCCTAAGTGTACAGTAAGTTTTAATTTTGTATAATTGCAGTGATTTAAAATAAAGGTACAGGCCACCTAGTTAAGAGCTATTTATGTACGTTGTCAGTACCAACACTCTGCCTTACAAGACATATGCAGCTATTACACTTCACATAGTATCTGTATATTAAACCACAGTTCATCACGACCACCTGTTAATTCAACCGTCACATTAAAACCAAAAAAATAACCAAGAGAATATAATGCAGACATAGTCAGGAGACAGACTGTACCTGGTAAAGGAAGGAGCTGAAGATTACATTTCTGTGCAATTTTCATCATCATATTCTCTTCCTCCCCACGGCAACAGTATGTCACAGCTAGGCCTAAGGTTCCTACAATACAGGGAGCGAGGGAAGAATTAGCTAGCCAGTTCCACAGATGCACCACTTGCAGCTGCACAACCCTACAATAGTGTTTTACCAAAGCGTCCAGCTCTACCAATCCGATGCATGTACGTCTCCCAGTCCAAAGGCACATCAAGGTTGATAACAAGATTCACCTTCTCAGCATCAATTCCACGAGAAGTCTTGAAGGGGGGGGGGGGGGGGCTTGGAGGAGGTTTGAAGACCAACAGTGAAGGGGGGCGGGGGACAGAATTAATGGTGATTAGTCATATAAGAGATGCAGTTCATCTATCAGTTCAGGAGGCCCTTCTGTAAATTCTATGTATTTCAACACACTATGTGAAAACTATAAATTTCCTGGGTTGCTTAGGTTAGCTAGAAATAAGTGTATAAGCACTCGGCATTAAGATGTGCAACTGGAGGATCATTTGTATTACCATGGAGGAAGAATAAGCAGATGTCTGGGTACCAAGGGAGCACATATGCTCCCAGCTTATAAGAAATATACAGGACTGTAATATTTTTAGGTGGTAGAACTTCAAGCATTGAACTGAAGACAACAGGAAGGAATAACCTTGCCCAGTCTTTTCATGTTTTTAAGTGTAAAGAAAAAAAAATTATACCACAGCCAATACTCCTGTGTCACAGACAAAAGAGATATTGCTACTGCTCTCCTCAAAATGTGAAAGAGGTGTTGTTTTGGTATCACACAAAAGAGAAAAGTAACTTCTGTCCCCCCCAGTACCACCATCAAAAGATAAACACTTCTTTCTTTGAAATTCATATAGGCTTCCAGAGCCTAACTACAAAAAGGTAATTAAAAATAAATAAGTATTTAAACTTTATGTTTTTAAGACGACTTTGAAAATTGGTTTTGTTTTCTGAAGATGAAAACTGGGTGGCAGTTTGCATGCTCCACAGAGACAGAAAGTTGCTATTTTCAGATAAATGTTCTATAAATACTGCTAAATCAGATTGATCTCCAAATCAGCACTACAATACATGAATTTATATTCTAGAGAACTACTTCTACTTAACAGAAAAGAAAAAAAAAACAACTCACTAAGTCTGTGGAAATCAGGACTCTACAATGGAATTGCTTCAATTTAGCCATAGCATCAAGACGCTGGTTCTGATTCATACTTCCTGAAGAAACAAAAATGAATATTTAGAAACTGAAAGAGTATTTAGGTTATTTAGCCTTGTGCTGCTCAAACCCAGGGAAAAACAGGACTCAATAAATTCTATTCCTGAAAGCTCGTGAAGTGGCATCCATCCTTCAGGCACTAATTCTAAGGCATGTTGTATCTACACCAGGAAATGGGGCTGACTGGAAAGTAGACAAATTTGAAAACATGATTAACAAAGTAGGGTATAAAATTACTCCCTTTTTGAGAGATTATCCCTTTCTCAAGTGTTTTAGTAACTTGGGTAACATGGAATGCAAAGAAGTTTGACTTACTAACTACCATAAAGATGCAAATATTCTTACAGCCAAGGGAGACTACAGGAAAGGGGATTCGTGTTAATTACAAAATAAACAAAAAAGGATGGTTTGTTATAATTGGGCTGAGCTTTGTTTTATTGGCTTCTAATTGAGAGATATTCTTAATAAGTGCCCAAATGCATCAAATTACTCCACACTTCTGAACATTTCAAACACAAGAGGACTTTCCTTTCCAAATACATCAATCCATTACAGTACTCCAAAGCATAAATGGGATTCCCTAGTACAGACTAGAAAACAAAGTGAAGTAATTGAACCATCTAACCAATAGGAAAAAAATAAAGTTAAGCAAATATTTAAAGATTCTCATTGAACCTGCAAGAAATATGAATGGTGAAACATTACCTGTAAATTATTCATATAAAATGCCCCCAAGTCCCTGCTTATGTCCTGAATACTCCAATGGCTACTTTTCTACTTTGATTTTAGGTCAGTTTTGTACAGAATTCCAATTAACAGAAGCAGTAAGTTCCAAATGCACTTGCCTGAAATGCACTCAGCAGGAAACCCTTTGGATGTCAGTACTTCAGCCAGGTGTTGAGCCCTAACACAACATATACATAAAGATTGTAAATAAAATTATGTGCTTCCAGAGTTTCTTCAAGATGACAGACTGAAAATGACTTAACAGCCTAAGCATTAGGTCTAAACTTTCAACTCTTTTACAGCCAAAGATTAAAATTCCAGCAGTTGTCTCAGCCATTCATCTTGTTAAGTTAGATACAGTGACACTTTGTAATTTTGCCACTGGTGGAACTTTCAGTTTAGACTTCAAAAATCAAGTGTACACAGACATTAGTTCCCACAGCACTCAGGTAAATGCAGAAATTGCCCTGATGTCAAAATTCCCCCTTATCCCTACATTCACTTGGTACTACGTACCACCTGTTCAAGCTGCAGCCCTGTGTACCAGAAACAGTAGCATTTCGGAGTTGAAATTTGCGTGCAGGTTGTGTAGTAATTTGGGCTCTTTATGAAAGGTGCTATAAAAATGAAATACATTATGCCCACTGTTCACAGACATCTGAAAACATCATATTGTTAGTTTTAAGAAGTTCTTGTTACCTGCTATGCAGATTTGAGAAGACCAAGGCCTGATTAAATGGAATCTTGCTGAAGAGCTCCTGCAAGTGCTCCGCCTTCTCCTCAAAAGTCTTATGAGGAAGTGAATGAGAATTCACAATTTTGTAATATTGCTTCAGCCCTGTGCAAGAAATCAAAGCATGGTAAGGTTAACAGTACCAAAAATTCACATAAAACTAGCAATGAATTGGTATTTAAAAGTTGATTCAAATATGTAGTTGTAGCTAGAATAAGGACATTAAAGAACTGGGAAACATTAGTTAACCAGCATCACCACATACTGAATTGAAATCTGGAAGGCTATTTTTTTTTTTTTTTTTTTTTTTAAAGGTTTGGAATCTTTTCTTGAAGGTATGGAAAAAAGATAACCCACAACAAAGAGAAAAATAACCACTCTCACATCATAGATACTTTGGCTATGAAAAGTTTGGGTATAAGCACTCTTTTGAACAAATCATGTGATCTATAAATAAGTGATAAACCAAGTATTTTAAAACGTTTTTTTGTTTTTATTAATTATACTCGTAGCTGAATGTTAAATATTCAGATTTTATTTGCCTAAAAACATTAAAGTTACGGATGTGCAACTTATACATACCAATGAGACTTGGGTCAGTGGGGTTCAATCTCACAAAGGTAGGGTCTCTCATGTACCTGGTCAAAGCATTAGCCAATGATTCAGGGTAGGTAGCAGAAACAGCCAGCATCTGTTTGTTGGCTGGCAAAGAAGAATAAATCCAGCTAAAAGAAAGTAAGATATTGAAAGTGAATGTATCCCCACATGAAGCATGTTTTAGAGCTGAAAGATTCTGCATGTTAAAACTACTGCTAGGCTTATGAGAGAAACAGTAGTATTTTTCTTACTTGACTTGTTCCTGGAAGCTGCCTTCTTCCAGAAGCTTGTCAGCTTCATCAAGAATGAAAAGGCGGATACTGGCTGTATTCAGACAGTCCAATTCTATGAGTTGCTTTATTCGACCTACATGATAAGAGAGAAGTGAGACACTTTAGCTCCAAAAATATTGAAGAAAAGAATCTGGTTGAGACAAGACAAGACACTATCTGTTGCACGTCAAAGACTCGTTACCTAACCCACTTATTAAATAAATCTTTTTTAAAAAGCATATTTAGACTAATCACTCACTAAATATACTTCTCTAGTCTAATTTTTTTTGCGTTAGGCTTTGAAATTGTCTCATGTGACTATGGAACAAGAATTCAAGAGTGCATTTATGTACTAAATGTTGTTCTATTGAAATGTGTGTCACTGAATTGTGACTAAAGTACAGTGAAGTGTGCTCTTACCTGGAGAGCCTACAGCTATGTGACACTTTTTTAGTCTCATTTTGTCTTGGTTCAAAGGAGTCCCTCCGATGAAGACATGACATTCCAAGCCCTCCATTTTGATTCCAATAGTTGTGATAACAGCATGAATCTGCACGGCAATTTCTCTTGTAGGGGCTAAGACCAGGATCTGAAAAAATAAAGAACTTGGCTTTGAAGGGACAGTAATGGTTCAGTGGATTAGATGCAGTCTTTCACCTCTACACCCCTGCTTTAACTACAGCTTAGGTAGCTAGTGACAAAGTTTTTACTATCAGCTCTTTCATGACTTGTGTAACACTCATTAGAAGTCAAGTCAAGTTCTTACCGGACAGGTCCTCTCACCCCCCCCTTCCTCAAATCAATAAGTTGAGACTAAATTCCTTTGACCCCCATAAAAGCTCCCCCTGCAGAGTAGACTTGAGGCATATTGATAGGAAGGCATAGGTGGAAGTCTACTATCACAGTCCATGATATATTTGTCCTAAGAAAATACTTCTATCACTGAGATTGCTGAGCCAACAAGATTTTTTTTGTGCTTGTAAAGCCTAAAAATGACCAACAAGGGAGGCATGGGTGTTCCCCTTATACCCTCCCCCTAATATTTACTTCATTATAATCTATCAAGCAATCTACTATTAACACAGATTACAAAATAAGTCAACAGCTCCGCAGCACTGCATTCTTATTAGGAGCTTCTGGCATCAAGGTACTGAGATTTAACAGTAAAATAAATGATGCACTTCATTCAAATGTAGACAGTCACACAGCCCCCAGACTAAATTCATCAATATCCTGTCTTGCATGTGGATTTTAGTGTAAAACTTGAGGCCTGGGTG
>NW_027425060.1:0-5093 GCF_003597395.2 Chelonoidis abingdonii
CAGGCCCCCTAACGCCCAGCCCGGGGACCACAGGCCCCCTAACGCCCAGCCCGGGGACCACAAGCCCCCTAATGCCCAGTTCCGCGTCCTCAGGCCCCCTAACGCCCAGCTCCTCGTCCACAGGCCCCCTAAGGCCCAGCACCGGGTCCATAGGCCCCCCTAACGCCCAGCCTGGCGACAGCAGGCCCCAAACGCACAGCTACCGGGACCACAGGCCCCCTAACGCCCAGCTCCGGGTCACCAGGCCCCCTAACGTCTACCATCGGTTTCACAGGCCCCCTAACGCCCAGCTTAGGGTCCACAGACCCCCAACGTCTACCATGGGGTCCACAGGCCCCCTACCGCCCAGCTCCGGGTCCACAGGCCCTCTAACGCCCAGCTCCGGGGACCACAGGCCCGCTAAAGCCCAGCTCCAGGTCCTCAGGCCCCCTAACGGCCAGCCTGGGGACCACAGGCCCCCTAACGCCCAGCCCGGGGACCACAGGGCGCCTTACGCCCAGCTCCGGGTCCTCAGACCCCCTAACGCCCAGCTCCTCGTCCACAGGACTCCTAACGCCCAGCCCGGGGACCACAGGCCCCCTAACGCCAACCATCGGGTCTACAGCCCCCTAACGCCCAGCTCCGGGGACCACAGGCCCCCTAACGCCCAGTTCCGTGTCCTCAGGCCCCTAACGCCTTCCGTAGCGTCCACAGACACCCTAATGCCCAGCTCCGGGTCCACAGGTCCCCTAAAGCCTTCCACAGCGTCCACAGGCCCCCTAACGGCTTCCCTAGCGTCCACAGAGCCCTAACGCCCAGATCCGGGTCCACAGGCCCCCTAACGCCTTCCGTAGCGTCCACAGGCCCCCTAACGCCCAGCTCCGCGTACACAGGCCCCCTAACGCTTTCTTTAGTGTCCACAGGCCCCTTAACGCCGAGCTCCGCGTCCACAGGCCCCCTAACGCTTTCCGTAGCGTCCACAGACCCCCTAACGCCCAGCTCCGGGTCCACAGGCCCCCTAACGCCTTCTGTAGCGTCCTCAGGCCCCCTAACTCCCAGCTCCGCGCCCTCAGGCCCCCTAACGCCTTCCATAGCGTCCACAGACCCCCTAACGCCCAGCTCCGGGTCCACAGGCCCCCTAACGCCCAGCTCCGCGTGTCCACAGGCCCCCTAACGCCCAGCAACTCGGGTCCTCAGGCCCCTAACGCCCACTCCGGGGGACCACAGCCCCCTAGGCCAGATCCGGGTCCCTCACGGCCCCCTAACGCCCAGCTCCGGGACAACAGGCACCCTAACGCCCAGCTCCGGTCCTCAGGCCCCCTAACGCCCATACTCCGGCTCCTAACCCAGGCCCTCACCCCTAACGCCAGCGAGCGTCCACAGGCCCCTAACGCCGAGCTCCGGGGGACCACAGGCCCCTAACGCCCAGCAATCGGAATCCTAGGCCCCCTAACGCCCAGCCCCGGGTCCACAGGCCTCCTAACGCCAGCTCCTAACGCCAGCTTCCGGGTCTCAGGCCCCTAACGCCCAGCTCCGGTCCACAGGCCCCCTAACGCCTACCCGATACGGGTCCACAGGCCCCTAACGCCCAGCTCCGGGGACCAAAGACCCCCGTCCACGACCCCTACGCTCCGGGTCTTCAGGCCCTAACGCCCAGCTCCGGGGGCCACCAGCGGGCCCCCTAACGCCCAGCTCCGGTCCACAGGCCCCCTAACGCCCAGCCCGGGTTCCAGGCGCCCTACCGCACGCTTCGTCCACAGGTCCCCCTAACGGCCTACGCTCGGGGTCCACAGGCCCCTAAGCCCAGTCCGGGTCCACAGGCCCCCTAACGCCCAAGCTCCGGGGACACATGGACCCCTTAACGCCAGCTCCGGGTCCCAAGGCCCTATATCCAAAGAGTAACGCCTACATCGGGTCCACAGGCCCCTAACGCCAGCCCGGGTCCACATGACCCCCTAACGCCTACCATCGCGTGGGTCCACAAGGCCCCCTAACGCCCAGCTCCGGGTCCACAGGCCCCCTGACGGCCTTGTACCATCAAGGGCACCTAACCTACAGGCCCCCTAACGCCCAGCCTGGGGACCACAGGCCCCCTAACGGCCCAGCTCCGGTCCACAGCCCCTAACGCCAAGCTCCGGGGACCACAAGGCCCCCTAACGCCCAGCTCCGGACCTGGCCCCCTAACGCCCAGCTCCGGGGACCACAGGCCTCCAACGCCCAGCTCCGGGTCCTTCAAGGCCCCCCTAACGCCTACCATCGGTCCACAGGGGACCCCTAAAGTCCAGCTCCGGTTCCACAGCCCCCTAACGAATCCACCCATCCAGGTCCAAAGGCCCCTAACGCCAGCTCCCACAGGCCCCCTAAAACGCCCAGCCCGGAACCACAGGCCCCCTAACGCCCACCATCCGGGTCCTCAGGCCCCCCTAACGCCCAGCCCGGGGTCCACAGGCCCCCTAACGCCAGCTCCGGGGTCCACAGGCCCCCTAACGCCTCCTATCAGGTCACAGGACCACTAACCCCAGCTCCGGGTCCAGGCCCCTAACGCCAGCTCGGGGCACAGGCCCCCTAACGCCCAGATCCGGGACCACAGCCCCCTAACGCCCAGCTCGGGGACCCACAGGCCCCCTAACGCCCAGGTCTCGTGGCCCCAGGCCCCCAAACGCCCAGCTCCGGGTGACTACAGGCCCCAAACGCCCAGCTCCGGTCCACAGCCCCCTAACGCCTACCATTCCGGGTCCACAGGCCCCTAACGCCCAGCTCCGGGGACCACAGGCCCAAAGCCTAGCGCCCAGATCCACAGGTTTCCCCTACGCCCGGACCAATCCGGTCACGGTCCCCTAACGCCTCCCAAATCGCCCCTAAGCTACCGGGTCCACAGGCCCCCAACGCCCAGCTCCGGTCCAAAGGCCCCCTAACGCCCAGTTCGGTCCACAGGCCCCCTTAACGCCCAGCTCCGGGTCCTCAGGCCCCCTAACGCCCAGCTCCGGTTCCACAGGCCCCCTAACGCCCAGCTCCCGGGTCCACAGGCCCCTAACGCCCCAGCTCCGGGTCACCAACAGGGGACCATGCCTCCTAACGCCCTAGCTCCGGTTCACAGGCCCCCTAACGCCCCCTAATCCACAGGTCCCCTAACGCCTAGCTCCGGGTCCTCAGGCCCCTAACGCCCAGCTCCGGGGACCACAGGCCCCCTAACGCCAGCATCGGGTACCACAGGCCCCCTAAGGCCCAGCCCGGGGACCACAGGGCCCCTAACGCCGCCTACGCCATACCATAGGGTCCACAGCCCCTAACGCCCAGCTCCGGGTCCACAGGCCCCTAACGCCCAGCCATCCGGGTCCAACAGGCCCGGGTCCTAACACCCCCAAGACCAGCCATAGCTAACGCTCAGCGCCGGGTCCACAGGCCCCCTAACGCCAAAGCTCCGGGTCCACAGGCCCCTACGCCCAGCTCCGGGTCCACAGGCCCCTAACGCCAGCTCCCGGTTCCACAGGCCCCCTAACGCCCAGCTCCGAGTCCACAGGCCCCTAACGCCTACCATCGGTCCACAGGCCCCTAACGCCCAGCTCCGGTCCACAGGCCCCCTAACGCCCAGCTCGGGTCCTCAGGCCCCCTAACGCCCAGCTCGGGGTCCACAGGCCCCCTAACGCCCGCAGCTCCGGGTCCTCAACGCCCAGCGAACGTGCCCCCTAACGCCCAGCTCCGGGGGACACAGGCCCCTAACGCCCACCATCGGGTCCTCCCCTTACGCCCCCGGGGTCCACAGGGCCCGAGCCCAGCTCCGGTCCACCCCCCTACAGGCCCGGGTCCAAAGCCCCCCTAAGGCATCGGGTCACAGCCCCTAACGCCGAGCTCCGGGGACACAGGCCCCCTAAACGCCCAGCCAATCCATCAGGCCCCCCTAACGCCCAGCCCCGGGTCCAACGCCCTAACGCCCAGCTCCGGGGACCACAGGCCTCCTAAATCGCCAGCTCCGGGTCCAGACAGGCCCCTAACGCCCAGATCCGGGTCCACAGGCCCTAACGGCCACAGCTCCGGGACCACCCACAGGCCCCCTAACGCCTACCATCGGGTCCACAGGCCCTCTAACGCCCAGCTCTGGGTCCACAGGCTCCCTAACGCCCAGCCCAGGGACACCAGGCCCCCTAACGCCTACCATAGGGTCCACAGGCCCCCTAACGCCCACCTCTGGGTCCAGAGGCCTCTAACGCCCAGCTCCGGGGACCAAAGGCCCCTTAACGCCCTGCAGCAGGGACCACAGGACCCGTAACGCTTACCATCGGGTCCACAGGCCCTCTAACGCCCAGCTCTGGGTCCACAGGCCCCCTAACGCCCAGCTCTGGGTCTACAGGCCCCCTAACGGCCAGCCGGGGGCCCTCAGGCCCCCTAACGCCCAGCGTAGTGTCTTCAGGACCCCTAACGCCCAGCTCCAGCTCCACAGGCCCCCTAACGCCCATCTCCGGGTCCACAGGCCCCCTAACGCCCAGCTCCGCGGACCTCAGGCCCCGTAACGACCAGCTCCGGGTCCACAGGCCCCCTAACGCCCAGCCCGAAGACCAGAGGCCCACTAACACCCAACTCCGGGTCCACAGGCCCCCTAATGGCAGCCATCGGGTCCACAGGCACCCTAACGCCCAGCTCCTGGTCCACAGCCCCCTAACGGCCAGCTCCGGGGACCACAGGTCCCCTAACGCCTAGCTCCGAGTCCACAGGCCCCCAAATGGCAACCATCGGGTCCGCAGGCACCCTAACGCCCAGCCCGTGAACCACAGGCCCCCTAACGCCCAGCTCCTGCTCCACATGCCCTCTAACGCCAAGCTCCGGGGACCTCAGGACCCCTAACGCCCAGCTCCGCGTCCACAGGCCCCCTAACGCCTACCATCGGGTCCACAGGCCCCCTAACGACCAGCTCCAGGGTCCACAAGCCCCCTAACGACCAGCTCCAGGGGTCCACAAGCCCCCTAATGCCAAACTCCGGGTACACAGGCCTCCTAACGCCCAGCTCAGTGGACCACAGGTCCCTTAACGCCCAGCTCCGGGTCCACAGGCCCCCTACCGCCGAGCTCCGGGTCCACAGGCCCTCTAACGCCCAGATCCGGGGACCACAGGCCCGCTAA
>NW_027425061.1:0-7468 GCF_003597395.2 Chelonoidis abingdonii
CTCTCTATCAGTGTTATAGAGGGTGGACAATTTATGAGTTTACCCAGTATAAGCTTGGGTCTGTGTTGCAACAGGCTAGCATGTCTGGCTCAACAAGGCAGGATTCTCGAGTCCCAAGCTGGCAGGGAAAACAGGCTCTGAGGTAATTTCAGCATGTTCAGGTAACAGTCCCAAGGGGATCTCTGTGACCGAACCCATCACACTTCAGGTTGCATTGAGACAGTGTCCTCATCACAAAAAAAAAATCACAACTGATGCCTTTGTAAATGGTCAGTAGAGATTCCAAGTATTGAACAAACCATGGGAGACTGAATGAACTGCCACCTCTACAGCTGGCCCTGTCCAGAGTCAAGGTGCTGGCACCAGACGAGGAGATAGTATGGACTGTT
Source organism: Chelonoidis abingdonii (assembly GCF_003597395.2). Taxonomy (NCBI): domain Eukaryota; kingdom Metazoa; phylum Chordata; order Testudines; family Testudinidae; genus Chelonoidis; species Chelonoidis abingdonii. The sequence continues at coordinate 390 of NW_027425061.1, forward strand.
GCAAAGAACAAAATGCCAAAATTAAGTCTGCCTATGCAACCTTAAATTCAGGCCCCTTGTGTGAGTGCATTATGATACAACCTTTAATTACACGATCACATTCTTTTTCCGCTAGATCCCAGCCTAATTCAGAGCATACAACAGACAGCATTCATTGAAGTAGTAGCTATTCAATATTTTGTTTTCTCTTCATTGTTCAATGTGTGGCCAAAGGCCCTATTTACTGCACACCATTCAAACACTGCTCTGCATACAAAATAATTTCCTCATAGGCTTTTCTATGACACTCATCAATATAGCACAAGTGCTTCAAAAACGTTAATCAAACTTCACAATGACTCTGTGCATTGAGGGATTGATATTATCTCCACTTTACTGATGAGGCATACACACAAAAGTAAAAAATGTCCACTAATTTTGGGTGCCCAATTTGAGATTCCCCAGGTCTGATTTTTCAGAGTACTTAGAATTATGTGGCACTTTGTATGTTCACAGTAAAACTCCCCTTGACTTGAGTTGCAGCTGTGAGTGCTCAGCACTTCTGTAAATCAGACCCCAGGGTCTGAATTTGAGCACCCATTCAAAATGATTAGTGGCCACTTGTGAAAAGTGACTTAGCATCACATAGAAATCCTGTAGCAGAGGCAGGGACAGAATCCAGTTCTAGAAGGCAGCATTCAACTACCTTAGGGCTTGGCTACACTTGCAAGTTGCAGCGCTAGTGAGGGGGTTACAGCGCTGCAACTTACCAGGTGTCCACACTTACAGAGCTCAGCCAGCGCTGCAACTCCCTTCCTGCAGCACTGGCTGTACACCTGGTGCGCTACGGGTGTAGNGGACTCCTGGGTTCTGCTCCTGCATCCAGGGAGGGAGGGAAGCCAAGACTCCTGGGTTCTACTCCGGCATTGAGGGAGGGAGGGAAGCCAGGACTTCTGGGTTCTATCCCGGCATCGAGGGGGGGAGGGAAGGAAGCTGGGACTCCTGGGCTCCAGCCCTAACTTGGGGAGGGGGGTCAGGATTTAGAGCAGGGAACTCTTGGATTCTTTCCCAGTGCTTGGGCAAGTCACTCTTTTCTGGGCCTCAGGACAAGCATCGTTCCCTTGTCTCCTGTTCCTGTTCAGACCAGCAGGGCTGTCTCTCTCTGCGTTGGCAGTGCCCGACTCATCAGGGCTCGATGCTGGCCATGCTACAGGGGTGACCCCAAGAACTGCTTAGTGGGTGTGTCGTGGTACAGCAGTGCTGTCCCAGCACCCCCCCGAAGAAGAGCGAAAGTGCACCCGGGGTGGCTGGTAACCAGTGGAGACGTAACCGGGGCTGCTGGGCATTTGAATTCATGAAGGAAGAGAGGCCTCCAGGATGCCAGAGTTCAGGTCGTCCAAGCTCTGGAGCTGCGTGGGAGCTTGGCGAGTGCTGGCAGCTCCGAGCTGCCTGGCTCATTAGCAAGGGCTCACGATGGATGTGATTGCTGCATGTCGCTGCAAATGGCAGGTTTTTATGTACGGCTCGGGTGAGCGACGGGCTGATGGATGGCCACTGGGAGAAATCGGATTTCTAACGTGCGACAGAGAAATCGGCCCTTTGTTGATTGTGGGGTTTGCGTTTTCAAACCAGATGGGCAGAGGCCTGGGGGCGTCTCAAACCGGCCCCCAAGCCCCAGTGACTCTCCCCAGCACCCGTGGGGATTGGGCCTGGACTCCTGTGCCCTAAGAACAGGCCTCGGCCCAGCGCTGGCGCTCGGGGAGCAGGGCTGGCTGGGCCCACTGGGGGTAAGTGGCATTTCCAGCCACAACGTAGGACTGTGCTGAGATTGGGGGTGCGAGCGTGCGGGGCTCTGTTCTCTGCTGCCCTGGGCCCATGTCACTAGTCAGTACCCTGCTGGGCTGGCCACTCACTTTCACTGGCATACATGGCTGGGCCCCTGGGGCCAGATCCTCAGCTGGCACAAATGAGTGTAGCCCTCGTAAAGTCCCTGGGTCAGCCATATGTTACACCCCTTCCTCCCCTAGTCCTTGGGGCCTGAAACACGTGGAATAACATCCAAGGCCAGCAAGCCAGCCAGCACCAGGCCCTGCCCCCCCGACCACCTGAGGGGACTCGTCTGCTCCCTATTGCTGTGAGACGGACCCAGCGGAGCGTCCCGTTTGCAGTGGCATGGGGCAGGGCCACATCTCTCTGCCGTGGAGCGGCAAGCGCTGGGATGGCCCAAGGGGTGCAGTGAGCATGCCAGGCCCGGTGCCCGGGGCAGAGGGCTCCTTCCTCTCACTGCTCATGCTGGGGCCAAGCAGCCAGGGCAGGGATGGCTTATTCAGCCTCCTCTAATCCAGCCCAGGGCGGGACTGTTCTGTCGAGTCTGGTCGCCTGGGTTCTGCACGTCCCCTGTTAGTGACACTCGTCCCACAGAGATCAGGGGCCTGTGGGCACGGCACAGCCGCCGGCCACCTCGAGCCTGGCCTGCGAGAGGTGCTAGCACAGTGTGCTCAGCGCTTCTTGTGAAAGCGATGAAGACCTTCAGCTTCCATTAAAAAACAGTTGGTTTTCAGCCCTTGGGGTTACGAACAGACCCCGGTGTCACGGAGTCCCTGGGCAATGCTCTGGAACTGCTCCCTACAAATCCAGTCAGGACTCTGGTGAAGTCTCCTCTCTGTGAGCAGACTGTCTCCAGGGCAAGAAGCTCACACGGCTTCACCTCCTGAGTCTGATCTTGGAGCATTCAGCATCCTCTGTCGTGCCCCTTCCGTTGCCGACTATCCTCCACAGTCGAGTTTCACCCCAGCTGTGGGTCCTGGTGGGAAGCCAGAGTGGGCCCCTCACTGCACGTTCCCACAGCGAGTCCACCCCAGCGGTGTCCTGCGGAAGCCACGAGGTTCCCTGCCCCCACTTCGCAAGTCAGACGTGACTATTTCAGCCAGCCAGTAAAACAGAAGGTTTATTAGATGACAGGAACAGCGACTCTAAAACAAGCTATGTATGGTACACGCAGAACCGGACCCGCTCGGCCGAGGCTCCATTCTGAGGGCCCAGTGAGACCACACCATGTCAGCACTCACTATCGTCCCCAGCATTGCTCCAAATCAGCTCCCCTCCAAGCCCCATCTCCTCTGGGCTTTGTCCATTTCCGGCCAGTGAGTCACCTGATCTTTGTTCACCACTTTAGCTATCCCCTGCCGGGAGGGAAGGCCCCATGGCCATTTGTTGCCAGGGATAAGAGTGTCGCCATTTATGCACACACTCTTGCACGAGACTTAAGAATCCATAGGGGAAACTGAGCCCCACACCAGTATTCATGAAAATCATTAAGAACACAAAGTTCTCACACAAGCTTGATCGACAGGGGGCCCACAGGCACCTTAAGTGACCATGGATACCCCACATGTAAGGGATTAGGGGGCCCAGGCCTGGGGGCCTGGGGCCTGGCCCCGCCCAGGGGTGGATTTCCCCAGGATCCTCGCTGCCTCCCCTCTAGCGTGTGGCTGATCTTCCACCCAAGGTAATGGTACATGGACCGGTTACTAACAAGGGGCCGCCGGGTGCTGGAGTTCCGGACCTTGAACGACTTTCATTCACGTGGCACAGAACTTTGTGCAGCACCTGCCTTGCCGCACCCCTGGGCTCGGGACGGGCCACGTGGGTTCTTTCAATGGTTTCCCTCTACCTTACAAACAAATAACCAGACAAAACATCGTTGTGAAGTAGCACTTCCGCTCGCGCAGCGTGCGGTGCAGCCGCAGCTGAACGCGCCGGCTACAACAACACCCTTCCCTACTCTGGGGGGGGCTTCTCGACATCGACTTCATGGTGAGACCGAGAACGGGCTGTGGGCCGTCTACAACCACCAAACCAGAAATCCGGCAACATGTGGGTGAGCAGGTGGGGAACCCGCAGACGCTGGAGGATCCTGCGCAGCTGGTGACACTGGCTACCCTAGAGCGCGCGCCGGTGAGTCTTCATGAATCGCGGCAGCCCCTCTACGTCCAAATCTCCACCTGGCGGGGCAAGATCTATTTGCCTAACTACACAATAACACTTCTAGCTACGACTACACGGACATCCCGTTTCACACACAAGTAAACTCTAACACAACATCTACATGCTGAGAACACTACAACCCAGCGGGAGAGGGTGCTGTACACGATGGACCAACGGCCCACCAGGTCGTGTACCAACGTCCACCCGCCCTTACCATGTCATCAAAGACTTCGCGCGTGACGTTTGTGAAACCGCTGCGGACTTTGTTCTTTCGACTCTTTCTTTTTCTACACTTCAGGGATAGACCGTTCTTTTCATGAAAGCAAAGGCCAGAGGTTAACTTCTTTGAGTTTTTTTCTTATCTTCCTGTGGTTGACAAGTGACAGATCTCCACGTCTGCGTTTGTTGAACAAGGTCATTGATTAATATATTAATTTTCCATTTCTATATCTGACTCCGGCAAATTAAAATGATCCTCTTTGCATTTGAATTGGGGCCTTGTGCCTTTTCTTTCCGATTGTGGCCAATGTCTCGTCCGCTTCTGTCAGGGGATGTGGGATTCTAAATTTTCCATGGGATATTCTACCTCGTAATACAGAAAATATGTGAGAGTGGCACATTCAAACAAGAGACCCAGGAGGTGAAGACGTGTGAGCTTCTTGCCCTGAACAAGTCTGCTCCAAGGGAGAGGAGGCTCCCCAAAGTCCTGACTGGCTTAGTGGGGAGCAGTTCCAGAGCATCGCCGGGTGACTCCGTGACAGTGGTCTAGTGGGTGGAGCAGGGATTCCTGATTTCGGTTCTCAGCACAGCCGCTGGCTCCGGGGGCCAGGCTCTCCCCTGCCGTGTGCTGCCACTGGCCGAAGACAGGCCCATGGCGCTGGTGACCGGTGGTGTTGGGAGAATCGGGGCCTCCTGGGGAACGTCTATGCTGCAAAACTGAAAACCCTACGGCCACATGTCTCCGAGCCTGTGCCAGCGGACTCAGGCTCCCGCTGTGGGGCTAACGCTAGCCCTGGGGGCTAAATCGCTCCGTCACCCGGAAGCGCTTTGCAGCCCCAGTTGCACTGTTTGCAGAGGCTTTTTGCTGGAGGGTCTCTCATTCGCAGAGGGGGAGGGAAGCCCTGGTAGAAGAAAGGCAAAGCCCACGTTCTCCAGATGCCAGGCGCCAAAGCTCCCAGTGCATGCAGGCTGCAGACAGACTAGCTGGGGTGCAGGGGCTGGACGATGAATTCAGGCTGGCTCAGATACCCTGTGATGCTCACTCACACTCCTCTTTGCACCAGCAGCCTGGGCCTGATCCCAGGATTAGCAGGTGTTGGGGAAGAGGGGTGCCTGAGTGCAGCTAAACCCAGCTCTGAGGGCTTATGTGCCGCCCGCTCCTCGGCAAGCAATAATCTTCCTATGATGGAGCAGGGAGTGGGGCAGATATGACCTGGGAATGTTGCAGGGGGGGTACATTGGGGATAGGGGACTTCCCTTGAAGGAAGCTACCTGAGCCGTAACCTGAGCCAGGAGGGGGTGTGGGGAGAAGTGACACCTTCTGCCCGGGAGACTGAACAAAGGAGAGGAGGAGCAGAGGCAGGGGGAGAAAGCTGCTGGAGGAGTTTTGGGTTTGGCAATTTGGGCTGGGGGGTGCAACGCAGGGAACCCCAAGCTGGGGTCTAAGCTCCTTGAACCCCCAGAAGGACTTGACTGAGGAGTTCTGGCTGTACCTACAAGCTCTGCTGTAGCCTGCGTTCCTACTGTCCAATAAACCTTCTGTTTTACTGGCTGGCTGAGAGTCACTGTGAGTCCCAGGAAGAGGGGTGCAGGGTCGGACTCCCCCACACTTCGTGACACCTCCCGCCTCCACTGCCAGGCCTTTCCCTGCACCATCTGCCCGGAGATGCCCCCACCACGGCAGAAAAGGCTCAGCACAACTGCCTGGACACTCATTAGCCTGCGAAGACACCGTCGCTTGTTGGTGTGATCAGGGGAGCGACACTCGGTGCCACACCCAGCATCATGCCTGGGTTTGTCTCAAATGGATTAATTCCCATCTGTCTGTCTATCTCCATCCACGCTATCTATCTATCTATCTATCTATCTATCTATCTATCTATCTATCCCCATACACTGCCCCCCCCATCTATCTATCTGCCAAGTCTGTATTCTGAACACATGGTCCATTCAGTGAAGCCGAGGGTTGAAGCGCAAAGTGTCACAGAGTCCCAGGGCCATGCTCTGGAACTGCTCCCCACAAAGCCAGGCAGGACTTTGGGGAGCCTCCTCTCCCTTGCAGCAGACAGTCTGCAGGGCAAGAAGGCTCCCACGCTTCACCTCCTGGTGTCTCTCTTGGAGCATTCAGTATCCGTTTTGCCCCTCATGCACTTCCCACAGCAGTCCACCCCAGCGGTGTCCTGCGGAAGCCACCGGGTTCTGCCCCCCATTTGCAGTCAGACGTGACTCTCAGCCAGCCAGTAAAAACAGAGGTTTATTCGATGACAGGAACAGGCGTCTAAAACAAGCTATCTAGGACAGCGAACCGGACCCCTCGGCCGGGTCCATTCTGAGGCCCAGTGAGCAACCCCCATGTCTGCACTCACTTCCCGTCCCCAAGCCACTCCAAAATCAACCCCCTCCAAGCCCCCTCCTTTTCTGGGCTTTGTCCCATTCCTGGGCCAGTGGGTCACCGACCTCTTTGTTCACCTTTAGCATCCCCTTGCCAGGGAGAGGCCCTCTGGCATTTGTTGCCAGGGATACAGAGTGTCGCCATTTATGCACACTGGAGACTTAAGAAATCCATGGGGAAACTGTGAGCCTCACACAGTATTCATGAGTAAACATTAAGAACAGTCCAGTTCGTCACACAAAGAGTAATGATAACCCTGGGCCAGCCCTCCCAGGATAAGGCGTTTGGTGGGGTCCAGGCCTGGTCGTGCTGGGCCCACAGGCCCATTCCTAGGAGTGACTCGCTTGCACTCAGGGCCCCTGGGAGTGTGATTCTTTCCTGCTGCTTGTTGTGCCCAGCCGGTGGGCTTGCAGGACTGCGCTGCCTGCAGTCACCCTGCCAGCTTCCAGAGGCTACATCGCTCTGTGTGACCCATGCCAGGACACGACATCTCTCTCTTGTG
>NW_027425062.1:0-3128 GCF_003597395.2 Chelonoidis abingdonii
GCCTGAGCCCATCCAGTCAGAGATTTTTCCAGGTTTCTGCTACTCTGCTCACTTCCTTGACTCGTATCGGTCTCCATAACTTTGGGTTCATTTAGCTTAGAACATAAGAACAGCCATACTGGGTCAAACCAAAGGTCCATCCAGCCCGGTTTCCTGTCTGCTGACAATGGCCAATGCCAAGTGCCCCAGAGGGAGTGAACCTAACAGGTAATGATCAAGTGAGCGCTCTCCTGCCATCCATCTCCACCATCTAACATACAGAGGCTAGGGACACCATTCCTTACCCATCCTGGCTAATAGTCATCAATGGACTTAATCTCCATGCATTTATCTGTTTCCTAGAGACTGACTCCACGGGGTCCATCACAAACTGGAGATGGTTACTGTGGGTTTGTCTTTAGTATAGCTTATGTACATACTCCACAAACTGAACATTTGAGCTTGTCCAGAATGTGGGATGAGCCTATGTTGTGAAAACTGAAATGCTCAAAATGCATGTGAATGGACACAGGATGCTAAAATTAAATTAAATCAGAGGTTCTCAAACTGGGGGTTGGGACCCCTCAGCGGGGTCACAAGGTTATTACTGGTGGTCACAAGCTGTCAGCCTCCACTTCAGACCCAGCTTTGCCTCCAGCATTTATAATAGTGTTAAATACATAAGGAAGTGTTTTCAATTTATAAGGGAGGGGGTTGTTTGCACTCAGAGGTTTGCTATGTAAAAGGGGTCACCAATACAAAAGTTTAAGAACCACTGAATTAACCCTTCTGAAGCCTCAGGGAATGCAAGGGAGGGGGCGGTCTCCCTTGGTAGGGTTGGGAAGGAGGTAGGTGGTATAGGGTATTGCTCTTGTCATGTGATCCCTCCCCCAGTGGCTAGTTTAAATGAAGCTACCTTCCCCTGACATGAGTCTCTCTATGGCACTATTAAATATAGATTATAATTTGGCATTTGAGAAGTGAAAGGGATGGTAGCCCTAATGGAAAAGCTAACAGTTTGGCTCTTCTGCAAGCCTAAAACTTCTGAATAAGCTTTAGGGTAGGGAAGGCTGTGCCTCCCAAACAGCTTGGCCCTGCTTTCTATCTGATCCCCACCCACTTACTGCCCCCCTCAGAATCCCCGACCCATCCTTCTCCTTGTCCCCTCACTGTTCCCCAGAGAACCCCCCCCAACCACCACTGCAGGACCCCACCCCTGCTCCCTGTCCCGACTGCTCTGACTGAGTCCTGACAAACCCCCAGAATGCCCACAATCCAAACCCCCCATTCCCTGCCCTGTGACCGCCCTGACTCCTGGCAACAGGAACCTAATCGACAGCTCTCCTCAAGGAAACAGCTTCTTGGCACCTCATCCACTGGGGACTATTAACTCTGGAGGAGCCAGCATTCTATAGCCATCTCACAGGGAAAGAGGAAGAGGGTTAACAACAGGCAACAGTTCAGTGGCCCCAGCAGATAACATTTTGGCCTTACTGGCTCTTGTGTGCAGAGATGAGGGGTATAGGAAGGGTTGGAGCAAATTCTGCATGGGGAATAGTAATTCCTGATGCAAAGGGAAGGTGGCAGGAGGACAAAAACCTTCCTCCCTCTCTTTTGCTCTTCAAATCTGCTTCTAATGCTAGTGTGTTTTGAGACTTCTGAGTTTCTGCCCCTCTTCCACTTTTTATAAGTATACTTTGGAGTCTACGTGGAGTGCATTATAACAGAGGGCATGTTACAGTAGGGCTGAGCAGAGGTGTGAGATGACAGCCTAATACAAAAGAGATGCTTATAAACAGAAAAAAAGAGAGAGATTGTGGCATGACCTCCGCAATGGCCAGACAGACAAACCTGACAGCCACATCAACTGCCAATGGCAAAAACAAATCCCACCCGCTGCCTGTGAATCAGAGGCCTGATGGGAAAACCTTCATCTTCCTCTTCCCCACCAGACCCAATCCCGCCTCTAAAACAGATTCCGTGAACTGATTTTGAATACTGTTAAGTTCAACTTAACTAGATTTGAAAACGCTGAACACAACTTCAACACTGCTGTCCAGTGTCAATGGATTCAAAGCGTGTTTTTATTTAGGGGAGAATATGTTTGTGCAGGCTGGAATATTTAAACATGATTTGGCATGGCACCTCCTTAAAACTCTCCTTTGCTGTGAATCCTAAAAAAACCTCACCATGGTGAGGATGCTGGTGTGTTGAGAGCACTGCTTATCATGCTGGCCAATAGTGTCTCATTGTTCCGTTGTACTTCCTGTCTGTCTGCCTGCCTGCATCTGCTGTCTCTTGTCTTACATTGTAAGCGCTTTGGGGCTTTTGTTCTCTTTGTACAGCACCTAACACAATGAGATCCTGGTCCATGGCTTCAGTTCCTAGCGCTACAGTAATACAAATAACAGCAGCCCCCAATGTCTAGCTTAACAGTGCTTAAAATGTTCAACCCACGTGCCCCAAAGTTACGTATCAATAATGACAATAATGTACTCCTTCCCTGGGCTTCCACTGTGTCTTACCTGCTCTGTAAGCCATTTGGGGCAAGGTCCAGCTGTGTTTTGTATTTTATGCTTTGCACTGTGCAGTTTCAATCCTTAAAATAATAGGCTTAAAATTGGTGTTGATAACAGTTTCTTACCAGGGCTGCAGAACATTTGGAGCAGTGAAGTAACAAGCTAGTGGTTCCTGTTCAGTAATCAAATATTAGCACTATGCACTCCGATAATACCTTTCTCCAAAATTCTTTAACAAACATTTAATGAAGCTTCACAACACCCTTGTGAGGGAAGGTGGTAATATCTCCCATTTTACAGGTGGGGAACTGCCACAGAACAACTGACTTTAGCAAGGGCACACTTTATTCAGTGACATGGCTGATAAGATAACTCAAGAGTCTTGACTCCAGGTTCCTGTTCTAGCCAATGCATCACCTCTGTTTTTCAGCAATGTTGTTAGCAGACAAAGCACCTGGAGATCATGCTGTTTTCTCTCGCTAACAGATAGCTCCTCCCTTTCAAAATAATCCCTCTCTCCAGAGCAGATTATCTACACCGTTTATCCATATGTCAATTATGCTGATTGAAGAATAAGTATCAGCTTCTAAAATGGAACAGCACTGATCATGCTTCAAATAGGAGGGGGAC
>NW_027425062.1:3688-4680 GCF_003597395.2 Chelonoidis abingdonii
GCTGTGCCTCTCAAACAGCCTGGCTCTGCCCTCTATTCGACCCCCACCCACTTCCTGCCCCCCGACTGCCTGCCCCCCTCAGAATCCCTGACCCATCCTGCTCCTTGTCCCCTCACTGTCCCCCAGAGACCCCCTCCAACCACCACCCCGGGACCCCACCCGTTTCCTATCCCCTGACTGCCCCAACCCCATCCACTGAGTCCTGACAAACCTCCAGATGCCCACAATACAACCCCCCCATTCCCTGTCCTCTGACCGCCTCCCCAACCTCTGCCCCCTCGACTCCCTGCCCCTTATCCAACCCCCCCCCCGGCCTTGGCCCCTTACCCCCGCCTCCGGCCCTCTCCCGGAGCCTCAGTGCATCCAGGAGCGTCCCTGAACAGCGCAGCAGCCTCGTGCCTCCAGCGGGGCCTGAGCTCCTCCCTGCTGAGAGCCACATGGTAAGGGGCCTGAGCTCTCTCCGTTCAGCCTGGAGCTCACAGTCCTGCCCCCCTTACCATGTGGCTCTGAGCAGGGCGGAGCTCGGGCCCCGCCGGAGCCACGCTGCACCGCTGTTGAGGGACGTTCCTGAGTGCGCTGAGGCTCCGGGAGAGGGGCGGGGGTGGAGGCGGGGTCAGGCCGGGGAGGGAGCCTCAGCTGTTTTCATGGGGGCCCCTCCTGAGCCCGGGGCCTGGGGCAAATTGCCCCACTTGCCTCCCCCTCTGGGCGGCCCTGGCTATGCTGCAATATAGCAAGTAAAGGCAGAAGTGTAAGGTGTAACTTTCTGAAAAATTGCAGTTAAACCAGTAAGTTCCCTATGTCCCCTGAAAAATGAAATATGCTCTGCAAAACTGAGACATGGTGTCAAGAGAACAGAAAGGCAGGGCTACTTTGGAAGAGAAGTGTGGAGACAGCCGGATTCTTGTAATTTTCAGCGTGCTGCCTGGGTAAAGAATGAGGGACAAGAGAACATAAGAACGGCCATACCGGGTCAGACCAAAGGTCCATCTAGC
>NW_027425063.1:0-1056 GCF_003597395.2 Chelonoidis abingdonii
GATCGTTAGCAACGATTTCCTTTTATTTTTGCATAGGAAATCCTCAACTTCCTGCATCCAAATGGGTTTAGTTTAGTGCATGGCTAAAGTACATGTGGGTTTTTTGCTTCAATTCTTAGAGGGACAACCTGGAAGCCTCTTTGGCTGAAACCGAAAGTCGCTACAACAGCCACCTGTGCCAGTTACAGCAACAGATCACCTGTGTGGAGCAGCAACTGGCTGACCTGCGAGCAGAAATTGAGTCCCAGAACCACGAGTACAAGGTCCTCCTGGATGTCAAATGTCGACTGGAGCAGGAGATTCACACTTACCGCTGCCTGCTGGAAGGAGGACAGCGTGACATTGTGTACGTAGACTACAGACATAGCGGGGCATAAAGCAAACACCTATGCTGTGATCTGTGCAATGTGTGAGATCTAAAATCACAGAGAGTGTGGAGATTCAGGGGGTGCAGAGGCAGTTGTGAAAAGGAGAGAGAATTGTAACAAGAGATTAACCTAAGTATTTCAAACCTGCATAAAAGACCCAGTCTGAGATTTTGCCAAAAGTCCAGGACATTCCTTCTTTTATCCCAAGCATCTGGCATGTTCCCAACTCCACCTCGTTGTGAAACAAGTGCTATAAATAATTAGGCAAAGATTTTTCCTGATTTGGAAGCAATGGATACAGCAGACCCTGTTTAAAAAGCCCATTGGCAATGGCAGCCTATGACTAGTTTATCCTTTGTGGGCAAAGTTAGTGGGCAGAATGACTGGCCTTGTAGTGATGTGCTTTGCTTTTCTGCTTGGATGAAGTGGAGTGAGGGTGCTGGGGAGGTGTGCTGGCCAGGTCCTGGCTCTTTGCTGGATGGGGAGTGATTGAGGACAGGCAAAGTCACATGGCTTCACTGAACCTACAATCCCATTGTAAGGTTGGTTTCTGTTTCATTCACCGAACATTCTTTCCTTGTCACAGTGGCTCGGAAGGAGGGATTGGCGTAGGAGGAGGAACGGTCATTAAAACTTCCCACTCCTACTCTTCATCTTCCCACTCTCTCCCCCATGTCACGCCTTGCCA
>NW_027425063.1:5094-7451 GCF_003597395.2 Chelonoidis abingdonii
AAAAGTCTTCTTTTAAAAAACCTGATTAATTTTTCCTTGTTTTAAGATCCAAGGGTTTTTTGGATCTGGGCTCACCAGGAATTGGTGGGAGGTGAATCAGTCTCAATCCTGCCAGGAAAAAGGGGATAAAGACTGGGGAAATATTTGAGGGGAAGACTGAGTTTCCAAATGATTCTCCCATAAACGTTTGTTTAAACTATTTGGTGGTGGCAGCTACTAGATCTAAGCTGGTAAATAAGCTTAGGGCTTATCTCATGCAGGTCCCCACATCTGCACCCTAAAGTTCAGAGTGGGGGTGACACCTTGACACAGCTAAAGGGTGATCTGATGGAGGTCTATAAAATCATGACTGATGTGGAGAAAGCGAATAAGGAAGTGTTATTTACTCCTTGTCATAACACAAGAACCAGAGGTCACCCAACAAAACTAATAGGCAGAGGGTTTAAAACGAACAAAAAGAAGTATTTCTTCACACAATGCACAGTCAACCTGTGGAACTCGTTGTCAGAGAATGTTGTGAAGGCCAAAAATATAACTGGGTTCGAAAAAGAATTGTCTCTTCTGGCAAAACTTTTTGTCCATAATGGTTTTTTTTTAAATAAAAAATGTGAATTCATATCAATTTTGCCTAATTGTTTTGGCCAGGGGAAAAAAAGAGTTGAAATATTTGAGAAAAAAACAAGTTTCATTTTGACATTTCCAAAATGAAACATTTCTATTTTTTAATTCAAAATGACATTTTGTTAAAAAATTTACTTTAATTTTATGTTAAAAAATTAAAAAAGCTCAAAAATGACAGGAAATATTTTGTTGAACATTTTCTGTTTTACCCAAAATGAATTATCATTTCCCCCCAAAAAAATTTCAAAAAAGTTTCATTTCTGGCCAAGTTGAAATAACTTTTTTCTAATTTTTCAGTACCGCCAGTGAATTTAAAATCAGTTATTTACACATCTCTATGAATAAACGTGAAAAGCAATTAGACATCAAAGTGATATTTTACACAACTGGCAATTTACTACACTCACTTAAATCAATATTTGAAAAATTTCAGTCGTATTGTAACATCTGGCCTGATCTCCACTCTGTCATGCTGGTCTTACAGTAGGTTAACTCTATGGACTTCAATCAATTTACATGGGCATAAAACTGGTGAAACAAAGTGCAGAATTTGGTCTTTCATTTCTGTATCTTAATTTAAAAAAATATAGGTGCATAGGAATGGTGAGCACACCTGGAAACGTTTTCTGAGACATTCTCCCTATCAGCTTTCTGCACAGGGTGGGGAATATGCAAATACTGCAAGGTCTGGTACAATATGTTGGGGTGGGCTGTCTCTCATCGACAATTACCCACAAAGAAAATCATTCAGAGTCAGGTGTCCTGTCACTTTGATCATACAAATTGCATGATGGAACCAGAAATTACTGTTAACAAACATAAGAGAGCCACCTAGAGGGAGGAAATAGGATGTGTTTGAGGACAGCAAGTTTTTAGCATATACTGCATGTTCCAAAGCATGTCTCTTAGTCCCACAGACAGAGCAGTGTGTGGGAATCCTCTGCTTAGAAATTAAGCATTACTTATAATGCAGAAACAGATAAACTCTCCCTAGAGGAACAAAGAAATCATCTTATTTGGAAAAGAGCAGTGATCTCTTTGGTCTGGTATCCAGTCTCTGGCAGTGGCTAGTGCTGGATGAATCAGAGGAAAGTGTAAAAATTTCCTGGTATGTCATTATATTGCCGACACCATAGCTTAGGAGGGATCGTCTTTCTGACCCCAGCTGGGGATCACTTTGTGCCCTGCAACAACAGGATTGACTGAGAACCTGGGGAGGGGTAAGACTTTGGCTCTGACACACCAACAGAGGAAGCAAGACCTACCTCTGGTATATAGGGAGCCAAGAGAAGTCAGGGAGTTAAAAGAACACAAACTTTTTTGGCAAGGGGTGACATACTCTTCAAATGGACGGAAAAGTCTCAGTTCTTGCCAAACAAGAATGTTTCCCAGCTTTTGCCAGAAGAAACAGACTTCCTCAGCTCAACAGGCAAAGCAGTGTGCTCAGAGAGCGGCCTCTAGTGCTTACCAAAAGTGCACAGAAAATATCCAACAAAGGCAAGAGACATCTTCTAATACCACTATTCACAGGGAGCCTTCCAATTCATAGACTCATAGACTCATAGACTCATAGGTCAGAAGGGACCAATATGATCATCTAGTCTGACCTCCTGCACAAGGCAGGCCACAAAACCCTGCCCATTCACATTTATAACAACCCCGAACCCATGACTGAGTTATTGAAATCCTCAAAATTGAGATTTGAAGACCTCAAGCTGCAGGGAATCCACCAGCAA
>NW_027425064.1:0-1470 GCF_003597395.2 Chelonoidis abingdonii
ACTGTGGGATAGCTACCACAGTGCAACGTTCCGCCATTCGATGCTAGCCTCGGTACTGTGGATGAACTCCCCCAAATTCACATGCTTTAGTGGGGACACCTAACATTGAATGTATGAATTCGATTCAGGAAATTCGAATAAAATAACTTTGGGGCACTTAGTCAGCGGGTCCCGGAGCGGAAGGACCCCCCACCGCCAAATTGTCGCCAAAGACCCAGAGCAGAAGAATGATTTTATTAGAAAACAAATATCCCTGTTTAGAAGGTAAGAGCCTCCTTGAGGGAAAAGATGTTCTGGAGGTGTCACAGTTTGGATGCCGGTGGCCCCCCCACGCTGTTAGGAAGCTCCCGCCACCCTGCTCTGTGTTTGCAGTGTGGGAGAGAGCAACATCCACGGCAGTGATTTGCTCCTCGCTGCCAGAGCAGAGCAGCAGGCTCAGCTGTCAGATCTTCCCAGAGCTAAGTAAGGGGAGGGGCCCATGGTTCTGTAGCAGGAATGCAGGGCAGGCGAGTTCACAGAGTGCACTGTGGGATACTGAGGCCAGTTATGGTGATATAATGAACAGCAGGGTCTACACTGACACTCTCTCACTTTAAGTTTGCTGCAAAAAGTTCTAGGCTACTCAAAGTGGTTTTATTTTGTCACCAAAACAGGGTAGTGTTGTCACCAGACGTGGCATTGCAGTGTGTACACAAGCCACAAGCTGCCAACCGAGGTAGCGTTGTGTGTTTTTCACACACATGAGCAATATAATTCTGCTGAAATGACTTTGTAGTGCAGACCTGGCCAAAGACAGACAGACAGACAGACAGACACACAGAGAGAGAGAGAGAGAGAGAGAGAGAGAGTTTGCACGGAAAATCTCACCTGCTCCTCTGCTTTGCAGAATCCAAACACAAGCAAAGCTTGTCAGGCCCCGGTGGGGATGCAGGGAGTCAGGTGTCAGCAGATGCTGTACCTTAGTCACAGACAGGCACCATGGTTTAGCTGGTTAACGTACTTGTTTTGTAAAGAGGAGAGCTTGTGTTCAACTCCCAGTAGTGCCTTGTTGAGATACTTTTAGAGCACCTGGTATTGGCTACAGTCAGAAGACAAAATACAGAGCCAGATGGACCTTTGGTCTAGCTCAGTGTGGTTTTTCTTATGGTTTAAATTACACTCACTGGGACTGATAATAGAGTTACTGAAAGTTTGGGAGTTAGGAGCTGATAGGTCAGTGGTCCAATCCCCTTGCAGATGACCCTCTCCCTCTGGGACGGGGCAGGTCTGAACTCTCGCACCAAATGCTCATTGTGGCTGCCAGAATCTGTGGGCAGCTCATTTAGTTTACAACCAGGGTTGAGTCCTTGATTCACACATCAAGTATAACAACCCTTTTTTTCTTCTGCTCCAATAACAAGCAGACTGGGAATCCAACACCAGCCAAAAGTGATCATTTTGGCAAGCAACCCAACATATTTCCAACATACT
>NW_027425064.1:5622-6612 GCF_003597395.2 Chelonoidis abingdonii
AAAGAAAGAGATAGCCAGGACAGGAGTGCATGTAAACCTTACTCAAAGAACGCAATTAACCTAAGCAAAAAAAATCAGAAAAGCACAGACCATGTAAATAAGCAAAATACCAGCACATCAACCATGGACCGAATGTGAAAGAAGAAAAAGACAGAGACTAACACTGCACATTTGACAGGCAAAAAAGAAGAAAACAAGCTGAAGGCGTTGGGGGGGTGTTGGGGATGGAGACCCGACAGCCCGCGTCATTTCCAGCACAGCGAGCACTCACACCGAAGGCTCTCACACAGGCACAGGGGCCAGCAGCTCCCACTCGACCCAGAGCAGCAGCAAAATCTGCCCCCCAGCTCACTCACCAAGACTGCACCACACCCACCAGCCACCCGACATCAGCAACTCCCCTGCTCAGCACTACAGGAGATTCGCTGGAGCAGCGTGCGCAAGGGCAGCTCAATTGTGGGGAGGGGGGCAGGCGCATGGAACAGTTAGGGCAGACAGCTGAAGAGAAGTGGGGAGAGGAGAAACAGGACACCCCTGCTGGAGGAACCCCTCATTGAGGGTCCGCCCCTTGTCTGCCCGTCTCAGTGGGCCACGGGGCTGTGCCAGAGACCCCACTCGTGGGTCACCAGAGGCCAGTGACTCCACCCCTCCGTACGCTGCGAGAGGAGCTGCGGGAGTTTCTGGAAGACGTCTGGGGCTCCCGTAACAAGGTACCGTTTGCTCTCCAGTGATGGGGGGATTTCCACCAGATCCTCCGGACTGCAAGGGCCCTCACGGGGGATGGCAAAAGGACCGGGAAGCAGGGTGCTGCGGCTTACCACCGGCTCCGCAGCTTCCGTGACTCCTTGCTCACCTTCAGGGTGGGTCACGGTTTGCTGCGTGGCCAAAGGGAGCCATGGATGCCCCTGCTGATGAGGATCCCCCCCAGCCCTCCTCATGGCACTCGTCACCTTTGCCACATTGAACACCTGGAGCTGTAGGGTGGGTTTC
>NW_027425065.1:0-2458 GCF_003597395.2 Chelonoidis abingdonii
TAAAGGTAGCCATCCTGCAGCAAAAAAAGCTTCAGGACCAGACTTCAAAGAGAAATTGCTAAGCTTCAGTTCCTCTGCAAATTTGACACCATCAGCTCAGGATTAAACAAAGACTGTGACTGGCTAGCCAACTACAAAAGCAGTTTCTCCTCCCTTGTTTTTTGCACCTCATCTGCTAGAAGAGGGCCTCATCCTCCCTAGTTGAACTAACCTCGTTACCTCTAGCCTGCTTCTTGCATATATACACCTGCCCCTGGAAATTTCCACTACATGCATCTGATGAAGTGGGTATTCACCCACGAAAGCACATGCTCCGATACATCTGTTAGTCTATAAGGTGCCACAGGATTCTTTTCTGTTTTTACAGATCCAGACTAACACGGCCACCCCTCTGATACATTCAAAAATTATCTCTCTCAGAAGGCTATGTATATCCATTACTATCTATAGTTTGAGTGATGAGCTCTGATTAACACCCCCCCCACACACACATCTATTTTAATAGTTAATGAAATATTTCATTTTTTATCACTTTAAGCACCGTTCTTTCATGACACTGGTTGCTTTGCTTTCTTCTTTCATTAGATGCTCAGGGATATTGAAAATATCAAATGTTCAGCGCTCTCTACCTCTTCACGTTTGACACCTGGGATTCTCCTATCTCAGTACCTCTCTGGCAGCTCTTTAAACCTTGTGGCTATTCAAATGAGTTAAAACATCTTTAGAACTGATATTTGCAGCAGCCTTTTCTTCACATCTTTTCACTTTTTTATTTCCCTTCCCCTTTTGTCACCTATCTCTGTGTGCTGTCCTTTACTGCACTCTTTGTCCAACAGGAACTTTGATCTCTTTCATCAATAGATTTCCATCTGCCAATTGTGTTTCATTATCTTTCAAGTTTTTTGGTATGGTGAATTCGCTCAGTAAGAGGTCGGAGACCTTTTAAATATGAATAAGATGAGCAGGCAGAGTATAGAGAGTGCAAGGCATTTTATTACACCTGCCTGGATCTAGAGATGCACAGACTCTCAAGTTATGAACTTTTTCTCTCAATAAATATGTACCTCAAAGTAAAGACATGTATGACCCAAGCATTTGTAGACATTGCTCTTTTGGGAGACTTCACCTCAAACTACTTGCCTTATTATTTATTAAGGGTTTGTAGCTAGGTGCTAACAGTGATCTCCCTGCTGTACAGGACACAAGGGGCTAGATTGTTCTTTCTGTCCCCAGTCCCGAGCAAAGGGTGGCCAAACTTACTGGCCCTCTTAACTGCATAGGACAATCTTCAAAAGTTCCGGAGCCGGGGTGCGCCTGCTGGGACTTCAGCATTGTGGGGAGGGGAGTCTTGGAGCTTCAGCCCCGTGAGTGGCACTTGCTGATGCCTCTCATAAAGGTGCTAAAGCAGAGGTCTTTCTATGTAGAGCTAACACCTGGGAGCTAAAAGGAGGGGCCACTGGGGATAAGAGGGGGTGTGTGACTCAAGCTATTAGACAGGCTGAACCTTTAAATTGTACCCCCTCCCCCCACTCTAAGTAGGCAGCGGTCATCTCTGACAGAAGTCCCTAACCCCACCACCCTGCCGTGGGGCAGAAGCTCCAACCCCTCGCTCCTGCCGTCTGGTAGATGGAAAATGATTGAGGGGGGGGGGCTCTGGGAATCACACACTAACTGTAAAAGAGCCACGGTTTGGCCACCGTTGGGATATGGTATGTCCATGCTACCCCACAAGGAGATGAGGGAGGAGATGTGACTCAGTTCATCCCTTGTTACCACCATCCCACCATAGTGGATGACTGCGGGGTGGGGAGGAATCAATTACTTTGCTCCATTTTGTGGAGTAGCTCATTTCTTTCTCCCTCCCACTGTGTGCCTGCCCAGTTGCTCTGCCTGGGGAGTTGAGATGGGAGGTACAAAGCTAAGGCTATTCCTTATCTTTTGTCTCCTACTAGTTCGATTGCAATTTGTACTGTTGTTACTTAAAAAATATGCTAAAAAATTCTTACATTTATGTTGCTATGCAGAAAAGTACAAATACAATGCATGTTATGAGTTGATGTAGAGACACTCAAGATGGAAGGCATTGCACAGGCAGTCATTAAGGGGTAAAGCACCCATTGTCTGGGAAGTCTGATGTTTTTCGGTGGTTTCTTTATATTGCAAAGCAGCTGCACAAAGGAAGAGTTGACACAGTGATTAAGTTTTGAAGCCATGTGATCCGAAGTGAGCAGGTTTGGGCTAAAGGGATTTCCAGGTGGAAAGCCCAGAGGCTAAGAGAAGGATGTAGAATAATGTGCTGAAGAGGAGAGGGATTTCAGGAGACTTCAAGAGAGACAGAAGCTCAGCTGCCAATTTATAATAGACCTGTAATATCTTAGCTCATGTCTCTGTAAACATGTCATTTGTGGCCTCTTCTGTTGGAGGAAACAGGACTTGTATATCGTTTGTAAATATTCCA
>NW_027425065.1:5488-7763 GCF_003597395.2 Chelonoidis abingdonii
TTGCTTGCTAGCATATATATACCTGCCCCTGGAAATTTCCACTACATTCATCTGACGAAGTGGGTATTCACCCACGAAAGCTCATGATCCAAAACGTCTGTTAGTCTATAAGGTGCCACAGGATTCTCTGCTGCTTTTACATATTTGGAGAGTTAAACATATTTGAGACTCTGAATATATGAGCAAAATAGGGTCATTGGCACCATATAATTCCATGGGGATTGGCGTGCACTGGTTGTACAACTGACTGTAGTAATTGCAAAGAGACCAAGGACTGAATGTTATAGAGCTTGAATTAGCCCCTTCCCTTCAGTTGAGACATGGTTGGTAGTATGAGTTTTAAAAGCCATCATTGTCGCTGCTAATTCTGTACCTGTTCAGTGGATAAATGGAGGAATTTGCTTTTAGGTCCTGTTGATCAACTACTTTTCGCAAACACTAAAATCTTTTTTTTTAATTTAAAAATAAAGAATTACTTGAGGAACAGGCTGAACAGTTTGTAGGATTTAATATTTAGGCTTCTTGAGGTAAAACAGTTGCATTTTATTATTACAGTAAACATGTTGCAAACTCTTCCAGGGTCTCTGCTGTCTCATTTGAAACTTATCAGAGACTTAGCTTGAAGAACCAATCAAACCAGTAATTTGTCATAACTGGAAAAAATGTTTATTACGTGCAATACATTCTATTTTCATTTTGGTTTAATTTTTGTATCAGTCACACTTAACCAGATTTAAGCTGCAAATATGTGTTCAAGACTTACATCATCAATCACGTAGAAGTGATAGTATAATAAAATCTATTTATAGTCTGTGTGCAAAAGCATACAGTGCTATCTTTTCATGCAAAGTGGCATGCAAGGACAAGAAATCCATTTCTCTAATACTGAATTGACTTCCAACTAGTGCAGGAATGGCAGAGGCAGGGCATTTAGAAAAGATATATGCTGTAAAAGATAATTGTCCTTCTGAATTAATTAACTCCAATGACAAATGAGTGTCTCTTCACATGCAGCATGATATTTATTGCCTATTGCCTTTTGTAGAAAATATTATTTGTCTCTGTGTTGCTAATCTTCTGGAACTAGATTAATTTCCATGTGAAAGAGATAAAGGCTATGTTAATTTGTTTGATCAACAACTAATCAAAACACATGCTTTCCCCTCCCCTCCCTTTGTTGCTTTCAGAGAAGTGTAAATACTTAAGGCAAGACCTGTATTACGGTGGGTGGATAGTGAGTTTGGAACCATTTCATAAAGTCTGTGCAGTTTACAGTCACTAAAATATTTGATCTGTTAGGAATGTATTTCTCTTCAGAGCATTCATTTGTAGGATGTTTTTGTTTGCTTTTAATCTGAGAGATATGTTAATGTTTTTAAAATATCTTTCTTTCATGTCTCTTTTCCTATCTATTATTGACTGCTAACTGAAATCTAAAAATAGATTCCATTAAAGGTACGCTATTGAAATTGACTCACTCTGAGAAATTTGTGTTGTTATTAGACTAATACTGTGCGATCTTCCTGCTCTGATCTGAATGCCATTCAGTAGTATAAAATCTAATAGTACTAGTTTACTATTTTTTGTGATGGGAATTGTGTGTCGTGTGAAGCCCTAAGCACTCCTAACTATATTTTACAGCTTGAAGGTAGCAAATCTGACTCGTGCAGATGCTGATCTGGAAGCATATCGATTGCAGATGTGCAAAGAGGTGATTGCCATGTTGATGAAGAACATGGTTTTCAGACACAATCTCTCTCCTAATGTGGAGAAAAGAATGGGTTCAATTCTCAAAAAGCAATTTTTTGCAATGGAGAATGAAGTTCAAGAGGAGTATACGAGGAAAATGGTGGCTTTAACCGCCGAATGTAATCTAGAGACTAGGAAGGAAATGGAAGCTCAGCACCAACGAGAGAGAGCTGCAAATGATGAGGCTGAAGAATTAATCAAGCGACTGAATGAGAAGGTAAATCAGGTGTGAAAGTAACATAACAGTTTGTATGAAATGTTATTTTTTTCCTGTGATTTCTCTTTTAGACTGTAATGGCCACACTGTTTTTATTTTCTTGCTATTGCAGACATCTAATGAGAATTCCAGTAGTCTTTGTACATTTCACCCCTGTTTACTGAAAAAAGAAAACCCCCAAATTAATGTTTCATATTTGTCAAACCTCATAACTTCGATTAAGATGGCTCAGAAGGAGTAACCAACACAATTCATTATTTGCTACTGGTGCTCCACTGTAGATTGTTGTAATATGCCATGAATGTGTAT
>NW_027425066.1:0-2575 GCF_003597395.2 Chelonoidis abingdonii
AGAAACATTAACCCTTAGCTATCTATTTATGACAGTCATATGTTCAGATCTACAAAGCAGTGCTAAGAATCCCTTCTGAGCAAGGCAGGCATAAAGCCTTCTCCACCTGCCTCCCTCATCTCATTGTGGTCTCCTTATTCCTTTTCACTAGCACCTTTGCCTTTCTGAAACCCACCTCCAACTCAACGTCAGATCTGAATCTCTTGGTGGCTGTTCTGTATTCCATAATGCCCTCAATGATGAATCCAATCATCTATAGCATGAGAAACAAGGAAATGAAAGGTGCACTGAATAAACTGATAGGTTGGAGGTTATTCAGCAAGAATAAAATGTCTATATTTCTCCACTGATCACAGTTTCATTCTGAGTTTTTTATAAATATAATCAGCTGATGACATTATCGGCTTCATGAGAACATACTGTGCAATCTGTTTATGGAGAATTGGGTATTTCCACTAATAAAAATCCAGACAAACATAAGTCAAGAAAAAAAGTAGTTATTAGAGGTTTTTATCGATGTAATTAAGATCAGAATCTATCTATCTATCTATCTATGCACTGCTAGCCATCACCATTCTATGTGATACTCTTGCACATAAAATCAGTAGCCATAGCAAAGTCCCTACTGGGTTCTCTGGCTGTTCTTATTTTTCAGGATAATAACTCTGACTTAGGTATCAATTAATTTGTTCTTTGTTTTTTTTCTGTTTGTTTTTTTTGTCAAATGTTTAGTTTATCTTTGTTAGGTTGTTTGTTGGTTTTGTTTGTTTCTTTGTTCCAGGTGGATTTGCAGGTGGGAAGGCCTGGAGAGATGGTGAGTATTTTCCTAGACAGGATTTTCAATGTTTGCCTTCTCTTGAGTGTGCTCATACATCATCTCTTTGATGGGGTTCTCTGAGTGAGCTGAAGGTTTGCTCCCCACAATCATAAAAGGGTGCAAAAGAAGTTTCTGCATGGCTAAGTTCCTCCTGAAATAACTGTGTGTATACTGTTTGGATATTATTGTATTATTAATGATGTGTTGGGTGACAAAAAGTCTCAGGTAGCTGTCTTTTATCATTTTAACCTGAAGAAGATCTCTGTGTAGCTCGAAACCTTGTCTCTCTCATGAAGAGAATATGATCCAATAAAAGATATTACCTCACCATCTTCTCTATGTGAGAACTGTGTCATTCTTGCTATGGTACAAAGCCTGTTTTGAAGAGAAACTTTTTCCAGTGTTTTCTAAAGAAAATCTAACTCGGGATGATAAGGCCAAATTTGGATCCCATTGAATTCACTGAGGTTAAGCCCCTCTCTTCAGAGAAATTAGGATTTGGCCAATAGGCTATATAAACAAGGATCCAGAATGACTGACAGACGCCTGGAGAAAGTGAGTGTGACATACACCTCTACCCCGATATAACACTGTCCTCGGGACCCAAAAAATCTTACCGTATTATAGGTGAAATCTCATTATATTGAACTTGCTTTGATCTGCCAGAGCGTGCAGCCCCGCCCCCCTGGAGAGCTGCTTTACAGTGTTATATCCAAATTCGTGCTATATTGGGTCGCGTTATATTGGGTTAGAGGTATATATGTAAGGATCTGATATCCCAACTCATGTAAACCAGCACCAATGTAGACTAGACCCATTGACATGACCAATTTAAAACTGATGATGTTCTGGCCCAAAGTCTCTGGGCTTCACTAAGTAGTGACATAAACACTGGTGTAAGTTACTTCTTGGGGGTCATTTAGTTCTAGCCTTAGTGTCAGTGGAAATGTGCCATCACACAGATTCATAAAATCATAGAATATTAGGGTTGGAAGAGACCTCAGGAGGGCATCTAATCCAATCCTCTGCTCAAAGGAGGACCAACACCAACTAAACCATGTCAGATAGAGCTTCATGCATTGATCTGCATGCAGTGATCTGGTGTTCCATACGCTATCCCATATAGATCTAGTTACTTCCAAGCTGAGAAAGGAGATCAGAAGTTATTAGTATACCATCTTTGTGCATGGTTCTGCACAAAACAGATCATATAATTAGATAGAGAGACAGACAGATAGGACCATTTCTTCTCCTAACACACAACCTCATTTAGTCATAATGATAGATTTCTATTTGATTGTGAATTACGTTAGCTAGCTAGATAATAAATAATCTATGAAAATTATTGTGCTTCTTTTCATGTTAATGATTATCTTTGTTCACATCATGATTTTGTTATAAGCACTCCTTTTTAACCATTATTTAGCAAAGATTTTTATGACTATCTCTTACTCCATTACTTCCTGTAGCTTCTAAGATGGTGAGATTTTAGTCTGTGGAAAGGTGACACCGACAATTTCTTCACATGCCAAGTCCAGCTCATTTTAGGGGTTTGTATTTGCTGTTTCATTTATTTTAAAACAAAATTTGCAATAATTATTTTGAGTCACATTTTAAACTGTTGCTTTTATTCTGCATCCTGAAAGGACTCCAGAATTGTGCAAAAATTACATATTTGAGCTTTTATTTTCAATGGAGTCTAAGCAAGTTCGTGCACTAGATAGGAATTCAGAACTTGTTCCAGGCCCAGGTCCTCCA
>NW_027425066.1:3259-4578 GCF_003597395.2 Chelonoidis abingdonii
CATTTGAGGCTGGGATTCTCAAGGGAGTCTAAGGGAGTTAGGAGCCCAGGAGGTACAAGCCTTACTCCAATAGGTTCTTTTGAGAATCCCAGAGTTCATTATCTGAAATTCTGGAGAAGCCTAGGCTTTGGATGTGAACAAGATAGACACAGGAGCAGGATTACAAAGGCACCTAAAGAAGGAGACAGGTGCCTATTGGAATTGACAATAGCATCTAAGCAGGTTAAGCTCCCCACTCCTATTGAATGACCATGGGACTTAGCCACCTAACTCATTTAGAAGCATTGATCAATCCCTCTAGGTGCCTGTCTCCATTTTGTAAATCTGTCCCACAGACAACACCGAAGCTGGGCTGGAATCAGGGAATGCTGGGGGAGATCATAGGCCTGTGCTATGAGGGGGTCAGAGTTGAGCGACAGAATGGCTCTTTTGGCTTTATCACCTATTAATCTTTGCACTTGCCTCTGGGCCTCTGCTGCTGAGCCGTGCAGGGCTCCTGGGAGTGAGTCCCAATAGCCCTTAGGAAATAGATATGAATAAATCACCTTCCTGCAGCATCAGTCATTTAATGCCAGTTATACTGAACGCCAGCTACACACAGCTCATCTGCAAAGAGCAACAGGTTTGAGTCTAGTTCTGTCAGTTCCATCTCAGAAAGAGGAGGTGGGGATAGGATTCTCAGATACCTGTGCCTTTAGCTTCTAGATTGTGGGATATAGATAGATATTGACCAAAGAATGATGGTGCTGGATGACTGAATGCGTCATATGTTGGAAAAAAAATCCACACAGATCAGAACAGTAAGTTTGCTATTTCAATTAAATATGTTGGGGGATCAACATACAAGGGAAACTTAAGATGCTAAATAAGACTTACATTATGAACTAATTAAGACTTTTACTCTCAGTTTAATCAAATACCTGCTGCTGATTGGAATTTTTCCCCCCTTTGGGAAAATTTTGACTTTTCACAGCAAACCCCAAATCATTCCCCCCACCCCAGTTTTTGGCAAATGAAAACTTTCTCCTGAAAACTGGATGTTTTTAATCACAAAACCAAAGAAGTTTGAGTTTTGAGTTTTCAGATTCTTTACAAAAGAATCCCAAAATATTAGAGGGAAGCAGACAGATTCTAGGATTTTGTTGGTGGTGGTGTTGTTTAGATGAAAAACCAATCTCCATTAGAAATAACACAGCTAAAAATTCCCAACCAGTCATCAATTTTAAATGAATTGGGGAACATTAATATTGCCTGATAAGAGCTTGATTTCAAACCCATTTATTCTATTGCAGCTGTGTGATTTCTCTTTCAAAGGGATC
>NW_027425067.1:0-1273 GCF_003597395.2 Chelonoidis abingdonii
ATGGAATAAGAAAAGCCCATGTTTCAAATATTAGTTAGTGGTTAGGATTAGAAGCAGAGAGTGCATTTCTGTTGCTTGGCAACCATATCTTCAAGAAAGTTAGGAATAATTCCAGCTGTTGCATTCCTGAAGGGTTAAAATAATTAATTTACTGGATTTATTTAAAGTAAAGGTTTTACCTTATTTTCTTTTTGTTTCTTGTTTTGTTCTGTTTTCAATTGCTTTATTTTTTGGAGGTTTCTGTAAAAACTATAACTTTTAACTTTTTTAAAAAAAGAGAGAGAGTAGAAGTGAGGAGAGGTGGGGGAAAAAAGGAGGGTGGGTGAAGAGCAACCTAGGAAGGTAGCGAGACCTGAGCCAAGAGAGATTAACTCTGTCAGAGTATTTGAAAGTACAGGCGGCAGCAGCAAGTTTAGCAAACTGAGAAAACACATAAAGGACAAAACTTAACCGGTATGTAAAAATATTTGAGAAAGAAGGTTCTATTTTTAGATATGAGCATGGACTGTGGTTCCGTGGATCAAAGCAATTGGGAACCTACACAGTTGGGAATTGCGCCCATGGTTTTTATCCTGGCTCTGAGAGGAGATTGGGGGTAATTACCTGCCCTTGTAAAATCTGAATTTGTTCCCCCAGTGTCTGTTGCTTTTGTGTGCATGCCAAATGGATAGTGGGAGTGCCCTTTTTTGCTGCAGTTAACTGTTTTGGGCAACTCTATGTGTTAATGCATCAGTTCTAGGTGTTAATCCGCTTAACTTCAATTTTTTACTTTGAAATTCTTTTTTATTCACTCCCCTGCGATCGAGTCGCAGCTCCTATCTCCTAACGTTCTCTGTGAACTGTTCCATTTTTTCCTTCATTTGATTTACCAATTCAGTGAGAGTATTGTTTGCTACTCTTTCCTTCTGTGCACTTTCTTGTCCCGTTCTGACAGGCACCAGTCTAGGTTCCGGTTTAAGTTTAACTGGAACCTGGCTTCTATCATAAGGTGGTGCTTGCAATGCAGTGGACTCAGTTTCATGTTTTAATTTTACTAGGACCACCTCCTTCCGCTTCTGTCCCCATTCTTCAGGCACAAGGTAGCTACCTGAAGCCTGCTGTTTGCCACTAATATTTATAACAGGGGACAGCACATGTATTTTTTGTAGGTTCCTTACAGCTGTTTCTAGTGTTTCACTCTGTTCCTGTACTGGTTGTCTCTGGGCTGCTTGCCACCCTGCAAGGGCGGTGGGAGCATTCCAGGGCTGTGTAGCTTCTTTTGATTCTTTTAACT
>NW_027425067.1:6734-8673 GCF_003597395.2 Chelonoidis abingdonii
CAGTGGATGAAAAGCTGGATATGAGTCAACAGTGTGCCCTTGTTGCCAAGAAGGCTAATAGCATTTTGGGCTGTATAAGTAGGGGCATTGCTAGCAGATAGAGGGACATGATCATTCCCCTCTATTCTGCATTGGTGAGGCCTCATTTGGAGTACTGTTTCCAGTTTTGGGCCTCACACTACAAGAAGGACGTGGCAAAATTGGAAAGAGTCCAGCAGAGGGCAACAAAAATGATTAGGGGGCTGGAGCACATGACTTATGAGAAGAGGCTGAGGAAACTGGGATTGTTTAGTCTGCAGAAGAAAAGACTGAGGGGGGATTTGAAAGCTGCTTTCAACTACCTGAAAGCAGATTCCAAAGAGGATAGATCTAGACTGTTCTCAGTGGTACCTGATGTCAGAACAAGGAATAAAGGTCTCAAGTTGCAGTGTGGGAAATTTAGGCTGGATATTAAGAAAAACTTTTTCACTAGGATTGTGGTGAAGCACTGGAATGGATTACCTAGGGGGGTTGTGGAATCTCCTTCCTTAGAGGTTTTTAAGGTCAGGATTGACAAAGCCCTGTCTGAGATGATTTAGTTGGGAATTGGTCCTGCTTTGAGAGGGGGTGGGACTAAATGACCTCCTGAGATCTCTTCCAACCCTGATATTCTTTGATTCTATGATTGTTTAAAAATAAAGGAAGAACTACATTTTCTAAATAATATTAATATTCATTATTTATATTATACTAGTGCCTGTAGGCCCCAACCAAAATCAAGTCCCTGTATTACTAGGTGCCGTATAAACAAAGGAAGAGACAGTTCAGCCCCTGCCCTGAAGAGTTTACAGTGTTAATAGACAAGACAAACAAAGGATGGATGATAAAACAGAGGCTTGGAGAAAAGAAGTAACTTGCCAAAATTCACAGAGTAGGCCAGTGGCTGAGCTGGCAGTAGACACAGGTCAATTGACTCCCAGGTTAACACCCTAGCCAATAGACCTGAAGCAATAGCTAGCTTTTTGTTAACAATGAGTTTCTGGCTGCAAAAATAATTGTGTTCATAGTCCAGTATTTTTAAAATTACTGCCCAGAGATAAAGGGCACATGTCAGTTTGTTAGCTTTGCTGAACTGAACAAAATACATCTGGTTTAATTATTCACTGCCTTACCCTTTGTCTAGTATATCTAGTATGTCTAGTTTATTTTATAAACATCATTAACATTTTGGTCCCAGGGCAGAGTACCATATATTTTGTTGCTTATGATGTTGACTTGCACCTTTGGCTTCTGTTCTGAAAGTTAGACACACTTGATAGGTTGGAATTGAACCATCCAAGCAACACAGCTCAGCAACTGCATTAGGTGTTTCTTCAGAAATCTCCCATTTAAATTCTTACCAGGCCTGAATCTGTTTAGCTTCTGAGAAACTGGTGAGGTTACAACCTATAGTGAAATATCTGCATTTATTCCCTGCTCATAGAATTGTTCATGGAAAAAATCCTAGTAGCTTATCCAGTTCATCTCACTACCAGTTCAGGATGCTTCCCTGCAATATCTGGTGCTTTGTGCTATCTAGATTTAAGTGTCCCCAGATGATGAAGTTTCACTGTATGTTACACTTCTCTGTCAAGATTTTTTCCCATTTAGATTAAACTCTGCCTTTTTCATTGACACACCTATAGTCTCATGCACCCAGGTGTTAAAAGAAAGAATTCTTCTGCCTCTTTGAGATATTCCTCTGCTTTCTGTCAAATAGGTGTCAGCTGCTATCTTGTCCCAATTTATCTGCCATTTAGCCAATCTATACATACTGGGTGAAATTCTCCACTGGGTTACACCATTGAAAATCCACAGAAATTCCATAGATTTTGGCAAAGTCAGTCCTGACTTAAACTGGTGTAACCGAGAGCAAAATCTGGCTCACTCTATGGCCTGGTCTACACTATGCGTTTAAATC
>NW_027425068.1:0-2988 GCF_003597395.2 Chelonoidis abingdonii
ATAAAAACAAATTTTATATTTCCAAGATCACTGCTTTTATAATTTATATTCAGGTACAGGAGAAAATCCTTGGAAATATTCATTTTTCAGAGGGGGTTTGCGAGACTTGACATTTTAGTGAAAGAGATTCACAGGTTGCTAAAGTTTGGGAACCACTGTCTTAGATAGAGGCTGGTGCTTAACTTATCCTCAGCTGTATTAATGGAAGGGTGTGGACATAGCCATCAATCTAGTACCTCTCTCACTTTAAAGTACAGGACAGCAAAAGAAAACTGTTTTTTGGAGGGCCTGTAACTCAGAACCCCCTCTGTCAAATGATTCCAATCTTGAAAGACTAATGCTACCATGCACACCCAAAAAGCACACCAGATTTGAAAGAAATCAGATTAACCTTTTGGATTTTAGAACATGTACAAGAGTTGAGCTTTCGAACATGTAAAATGGTGGGAATGGTAGCCCTTTAAGTATTTTTCTGTATTGGTGTATGCACAGTGTACACAAAATGTACACTTTCTTAAACGCTCTTCTCAATTTGCATTGCCCAAAGTTTTAGTGGTGCCAGGCCCTACCTTGGGTAAAATATGATAGAGTAAGACCATTTTGACCCATATCGTAACAGTAGTTTGATCCCTAGCTCTCTGCAAATAAAAATTAAATTAAATTAAATTAAAAATAAATAAATAAAAACCCACCTCCCACCTAGAAACGTTTGAAAAAATGCAATTTTTTCAGGGCTTATATCTCCACAACCCATAGCTCAAATTACCCCAATTTGGGTCATCAACCTCACACTGCACTCTCCTGAGGTGCACTGAATTTCAAAGGAATACTATTAAGCATGTCAACTTTAGAGACAATATCTACACTAAAAAGTTAAATTTACCCAGCTATGTTGGTCAGAAATATGAAAAATTCACATCCCCGAGTGATGTAGTTAAGGTTTCTTAACGCTCAGTGTAGACAACGCTAGACCAACTGATGAATTCTTCCATCAACCTAGCTACCGCCTCTCGGGGAGGTGGATTAACTAGACTAACAGGAGAACTCTTCCCATCTCTGTAGCTAGTGCCTACGCTGAAGCACTACAGCGGCACAGTTGCAGCTGTGTTGCTGTAGCTTTTTAAGTAGACAGGCCCTTAAAAAGACAACCTTTAAAGAGAACTTGTGATGTCATTCAACCTTAACTTTATGGCACTGTAGCATCGATATAACTGGCTTCAGGACAAAAGCAATTACAACAAACATTGATAAGGTCCTCATCTCAAGACCCTGGTTCAGAGCTCCCAAACTTATTGGTAACTCCAAATCTGATGAGGCTGGTTTCCTTAAGTCTGAGAGAAACCACTGCCAAATACAGACTACATGGCCTGTACTCCCCAGCCTCTCTCCCTTGCTCATCTTCCTCTTCCTGTTTATATATCCCAGCCCTAGAGCAGGGTAGGGTCTCATTCATTACACCCCAGATTGTTCCAGCTATAGGCTCCTGTCTGCCTTTTAGAGGAGTAATACATGCCTTCACACACTTCAGTACACAGAACAAGCCCTTGGAACTAGAAACTTGTCTGATGGAGTGTTCCCACAATCACTCCACAAGGGATAGGTTTCAGAGGCAGGAGCCAGGCTGGCATGTGGTAAGCATGAGCCATTCTGGGTCCTAGAGTTTGGAGGGGTGTGAGAATTTGGGTACAGACACATGCATATTAGATTATGATAGTAGCATTAAACGCTAGCACTCTGCGTGCCAGAAACAACCATGACTGGTATAATTTCATTCTGTTTTAAGATATATTTTTCAATGAAGATATGATCTGCTGTTAATTTTTTGCTTAAACACTTAAATCAGCTGTAAAGGATTTTGAAGTCTTTTCAGCAATGTAATATTGAATAAAGAATATTTTGTAACTTTGTGTTTTTGCTATACCACAAATAAACTTTGTTTATATGTTGTCTAGTACATAATAAAATTGGGTTCACAAAATATTTTTTATCTGGTTGCTTGAGATTTTTCTCATTAAATTATGTTGGAAAAAAAAGAAAAAGGATTCACTTTTTCAGCTGTTGCCAATACCTTGAGATCATGTTTCTCACTGAACTCAGAAATTGAAGTCTGTAATACAGGATATTTAATATCTGCATTTCTCAAAGCCTTTGTGGAAGGACACAGGCTTTCCAGTTGTTTATGAAAGCCTAGTGTACACTACAAAGTTAGGTTAACATAAGTCGCCTTGCATTGATCTATTTGTGCAAGTGTCTACACTCCAGTTTGTCTCTGGCTGACCTGAACACCTCGTTACAGCAATGTAGTAAAACCACCTCCCCAAATGGTGTGGAGCCACGGTCAATCTACTGAGGTTGACGTAGTGTGAGTTTAGACAGTATGTGACCTGTGTCAACCCTAACAGTCCTCCAGCAGCTGTCCCACAATGCCCTGTTCCCTGCAACAGGACTGCTCTGGTCACAAATGTAAACTCTACTGCCCAGACATCCGAGACTGGAAGCCACCACTCCTTCTTTATAAAACCACCTGTGTGTTTTTGAAATGCCGTTTTCTGATTGCCCACCTTGGTGAGCACACTTAGCAGCTCACCCTCGTGTGCAACTGCGCCGCTGACCATGCACTAGATTCACTTCTGTCTGGGGTAGACAGTTGATATTGGAACTCCTGGGCCTGTGAGGAGAAGAGGCTGTGCAAGCATAGCTATCGACCAGGAGAAGAAAGTGGACATCTATGAAAAGATTGCACAGAAGATGCAGTAAAGGGGTACGACAGGGATCAGCAGCAGCTTTGTGTGAAAGCAAAGGAACTTGGCCAGGGATACCACAAGGCCAGAGACAGGGCCAGCTCTAGGGGTTTTGCCGCCCCAAGCAGCCAAAAAAAAAAAAAAAAACGGACTGATGGGGTAATTAGCTAAATAGCTGCACCGGTAATGGCATAGCATGTCCAGCCCACCCTGACTGAACCCAAACCGATGCATGGGACTAAGGGTT
>NW_027425068.1:6256-7803 GCF_003597395.2 Chelonoidis abingdonii
TGAGGTATACAATGTTTGCACTATTCTTGTAGTTGTGTTTTCCCCCAGGATATTAAAGAGACAAGATGGATGAGGTAATATTTTTTATTGGTCCAGCTTCTGCTGGTGAAAGAGACATGCGTCTGAGTTTACACAAAGGTCTTCTTCAGATTGGGGACAGGCACTTGGCATGTCACAGCTACATACAAATGTGGAACAGATAATGCATTAACACATGTTGCAAGAGGCTATTCAAGGTGAAGTGGGCAGTTAACACCTCTCCAGTCACAGGACAAAGAGGGTTAGTGAGTTACAGATTGCTGGAATGAGCCATAAATCCAGTATCTTTGTTAAGGCCATGATTTTTGCTGTGTAGCAGATTTATGAATTTAAGTATCCTTAAACAATTACAACCCATACTCTCTGGGGACCACATCCTGAATGACATCTTTCTGAATCCCTTCCTTTGGCCTTCAAACATACCACTGCAACCTCTCCAACCTCATTATCAGAAGCAAGTTCCCCACAGACTAGGAACCACCAAGTCAAAGAGGCACCAGCCCTTGCCATAACAACAGATGCGAAACCTGCTGACATACCTCCACTGCCATGATGGTCAACACCTACCATGACACGTATTTCTGGATCCATGGAACCTACACATGGCTATCACAACATGCGGCATATCTCAGCTGGTAGGCTTTCTCAGAACAAGCCTTACCAAATAGCAGGGAGAGGAGAAGTCGTCTCTTAAAATCTTTAGTCCACTGCTTAGGCCACTCACCAAGAATGTTGGAGACCCCCAGTTTAATTTTGAACATTGGTTTTCTACATTTTAGATACATGCTCTAACCCCAGTGCAAAAGATAAGTTTGAAGGATTAGATTTTTCTCTGTAAATTACCCGTATACATCAATTTTACTGCACACAAACAAAATAATGAAAAAAATATTTCCATTGATAAGAATAGAAATTTACAGATAGACAAAGTAAGAAAAATGCTGCTTGAGAATTTATTAGAGTTTGATTTATGTATATTTGCCTTGTGGTGTTTTGACACATGATGTTGTCAGCGTGTGTTGTAACTGTTGTAAAGCTTTAACTTTTAAAAATCAACATCTCCTGTCATTAAATAATTATTATCTGACCAACTCTGTTGTGTGACCCACCCTCACAATTTCTCTCACCTGTGATTGTTAAAATCAATAAAAATCAGAGAAAAACAATCCTTAAAACTCATAATTTTGCTCAACTGTGAAAATGAAAATTGTTAAATATAGAAAAAAATGCTTAAAAGTACACACTGCTCTTATATGTTGAAATTACAAAAAAAAATAATCATTGAATTCTGCCAAGCCTAACTAAAGGATATCTTAATATGGTGCTCTTCCAGTCTCTTCTGTTGAAGCTGTTTCCCTGTTTATAAACTATTAAATATGCACTGGGCCTATAGTGAGTGAAAGGTACTGTGTATCCCAGTGGTCAGGTCAGTCAAGTGAGAGATGGAAGATCCCTGTTCAAATTCCTTCCCCTGATCAACCAGGGGAGGGGATTGACCTGGGGTCTCC
>NW_027425069.1:0-8462 GCF_003597395.2 Chelonoidis abingdonii
CTCCTCACCCACTAGCCCCTTCCTTCCCATGCTACCTTTTATTTTAAGAACATAAGAACGCGACATACTGGATCTAGACCAAGGTCTCATGCTAGCCAGTATTGCTACCGACAGTGGCAGATGCCCGGGCCCAGAGGGATGTGAACCAACAGGCAATTATCAAGTGATCCGTGATTCTGCCATCCATCTCCTCGCCTCTGCGACGGAGGCTAGGGACATCCACTTCTTTTACCCATCCTGGCTAATAGCCAATTTTATGTGACTTTAGCCACATGAAATTTATCCAATTTCCCTTTTTAAACATTGCTATAGTCCTCGCCTTCACAACCTCCTCAAGTAAGGCAGTTCACATAGTTGACGTGCTCTGCGTGGCTAAGGAAGAGTTTCCTTTATTATTTTAAACTGTACCTATTATTTTATTTTGGTGACCCTGTTTCTTGTATTATGGGATATAGTAAATAACTTTTCCTATCATTTTTCAACATTCACTCTTTATATACCTTATCATATTTCCCTTAGTCTTCCTCTTTTTCCAGATGAGAGGCCTAAGGCTCTTTTAATCCTTCCTCGTATGGTGACCTTCTCCAAACCCCTTAAGATCATTTTAGTTGCCCTTTTTTTGAACCTTTTCTAGTGCTTAGATTATTCATTTCATGAGAGTGAGATAGACAATCTGTACATAGTTATCGAGAATTGTGGACTGTACCATGGATTTATTATAAGCAATTAATATATTCTCCAGTCTTATTCTCTTCCCCTTTTTTTAATGATTTCCTTAACATTCTGTTTGCTTTTTGACGCTCTGCATCACTGCGTTGGTCATCTTTCCCGGATATCTATCCACGATGATTCCAAGTTCTTTTTCCTGCTGTTGTATGTAAATTAGCCCCCATCATATTGTTATTATGAGGTTTGGGATTATTTTTTCCAGTGGTTTACTGTTACATTTATTCCACATTAAATTTTATTTGCCTTTGGTTGCCCATTTCACTTAGATTTGTGGAATCTTTCTGAAGTGCTTCACAATCTGTTTGCGTCTTAATAATCTTGAGTTAGTTTGTATCATCTGCAAACTTTGCCTCCTCACTGTTTACCCCTTTCTCCAGATATTTAACATAAATTGAATAGGATTGGTCCCTTAGGACTGACCCTGGGGAACACCACTAGTTACCCTTATCCATTCGAGATTACCATTATTCGCTACCCTTTGTTCCTCATGTTTTGTAACCAGTTCATCAATCCATGTAAAGGACCTTTCCCTTTTATCCCATGACAACTTAATTTACTAAGAGCCTTTTGCAGAGGAACCTTATCAAAGGCTTTCTGGAAACCTAAGTACAGTATGTTCCACTAGGGATCCCCCTTTCCTATGTTTGTGACCCTTTCGAAACTCTAATGATTAGTAAGACACAATTTCCCTTTACAGAAACATGTTGACTATGCTGAACGTTTATGTTTTTCTATGTGTCCTCAATGTTTATTTAACTCTTGTCATAATTTGCGCGGTACCGACGTTGACTTACAGTCTGTATGCCAGGATCACTCTAGAGCCCTTTCTAAATATTGGGCATTAGATTAGCTAACTTCAGGTCATTGGTTACCGAAGCGATTTAAAGGACAGCGTTACAACCATAGTTAATAGTCCGCAACTTTACATTTGAGTTCTTTCCAGAACTCTTGGGTGGAATGACATCCAGTCCTAGTGACCTGTTAATGTTTGAGTTATTCAAATAATCCAAAACCTTCCTCTAGTGACATCCAATCTGTGGACATTCCTCAGATTTGTTCACTTACAAAAAGCCAGCTCACGTTGGGAATCTTCCCTACATCTCAGCCGTGAAGCCTGAAGCAAGATCATTAGTTTCTCGCACTGACTTTATCGTCTTTAAGCACTCTTTTTGTTATTTTCGATCGTCAAGGGGCCCCATGGGTGTTTAGCAGGCTTCTTGCTTGTCTGACTGTACTTAAAAAACATTTGTTATTACCCTTTGGAGTTTTTGATAGTCTGTTCTTCAACGGCCGCTTTGCTTTTCTTTATTACACTTACTAGTTGTGCACTTAGGTGGCCAGTGTTTGTTGTCCTTTCTATGTGTCTCACTAGATTTTGACTTCCACTTTAAAGGAAGTCTTTTATCCGACTGCGGCTTTCACATGTTGTTAAGCCACGGGTGGCTCTTTTATAGTTCTTACTGTGTTTCTTCATTTTGGGGTATCATTGAAGTTGGCCTTTCTATTTATGGTGTCTTTAAAAGGGATTCACTTTAGTCACTTACTTTTAATTTTGTTTAACTAACCCCCTATTTGTTATAGTTAGCCCTTTTGAATTAAATTGCCACAGTGTTGGGTGTTGAGGTGTTCTTCCCCCCGCAGCGGATGTGTTGATATGGCTATTTTTTTAGGGTCACTATTTTGAAAAGCCGTCCTGCTAGAGTTACCTCTTGGACAGCTCCTGCGCTCCACTCAAGATTAAGTCTAGGAGTTGCCTCTTTCCCCTTGTGGGTTCTCGTACCAGCTGCCCATGAAGCAGGCATTTAAAGTATGAGAAATTTTATCCTGCATTTCGTCCTGAAGGGAATGTTCCCAGTCAATATAGGGGTAATTGAAATCCCACTTATTGGGTTTTCTATTTTGATAACTCTCTAATTTTCCTTAGCTTTCATCATCACTATTACTGTCCTGGTCAGGTGGTCATAATAGATTCCCTAATGTTATATTTTTATTAGAGCCATAAATTTCTATCCAGAGAGTTCTTATGGACGTGTAGATTCGCTTTAAGATTTTTACTTCCTTGAATCCCCTGTGACAAGTTCCTCCTCCACCTTGGTTGGGTCCTGCGGCTTATTTGGCGGATTTGTCACCCATCAGTGAATTTCCCTTCTTGTGGACGCACAGTCTAAGTCAGCTCCTCCTATGTCTGATCAGGAGATTGGGAGGTTTGGGGGAACTGGGCCCCGCCTCTACTTCCGGGTCCAGCCAGGGCCCTGTGGATTGGCAGCTGTCTATAGTGCCTCCTGTAACAGCTGCAATGGAAGGCTACCACTCCCTGGGTACTTCCCCATGGCCTCCCTCCAAACACCTTTTTATCTCTCACCACAGGACCTTCTCTTCCTGGTGCTTGAAGCTGTCTCCTCCATCCTCAGCCAGTACAGTCTCTCACTCTCAGCTCCTTGCTCTTCACTCTATCTCTCTGTGGCTGCTCCCTGCCTGACTGGAGTAGCTCCTTTTTTACCGGTGCCCTGATTAGCCGAGGTGTTTAATTAATTATCTCTACTGCCTTCTAAGGTTCTTAAATGGGCTCAGGTGGCCTTTGATTAATCGAACAATATTTGGTTACCTGGTTTGTTAGCCTGGTCATACCTGTTTACTGTAGCATCTGGCCTTTGCCCCATCACACTACATTTTTTTCACTATAGTGCCTACCACCATGACCTGTTCGTCCTTCCGTATATTTGTACCCCGGAAATGATGTGTCCCATTGATGTCCTCGCCCACCAGGTTCTGTATTGCCTATTTTATGTCATATTCTCTTTCCTTATTTATTTGACTTCTAGATTGTGTACAAGCACTTTAGAAACTTGTCCTGTTATTTGTCTCCTTTTTCCCTGATGTGTCAGATCTTTTTTTATGTCACTTTTAATTCTGATTCGGGCCTACATTACCTCCTCTGTTCCTGGACTCTAACTGGAGATTCGTCTAATCATCAGACTCTCCCCAGAGAAGTCTATTCCATCATGTCCTTCTGCGCAGCCAGCTTTCCCATCTCCTAGTTTTAAAAATCTCTACAACCTTTTTAATGTTTAAGTGCCAGCGTTCTTGGTTCCGCCTTTTGGTTTAGGTGGAGCCCATCTCCCTGTTATAGGCTCCCCCATCCAAGTTTCCCAGTTCCTAATGAACATAAACCCCTCCTCTCTACACCGATCGTCTATCCACCGCATTGAGACTCGTCGCCCTTCTCTAGCGAACTGGCAGAATCCACTGAAGATCACCTGAGCTCGATTCTTGAGCGTCTTTCCCAGTCTGGGCATAGTTCACTCCTTGTACAGTTCCAGCGGTAACTAGCCGTATCATTTCGTTCCCACATGAAGGATAATCAACGGATTCATTTCCCGCTCCCGCCTAGGATCCTTTTCGCCTCAGGCCACATCCTGATCTTAGCCCGGCAGGACAGCACCCTTCTGTTTCTCCGATCAGCTAGTTACGAGCCTGTCTATTCTTCTCTCAGAGCAGTCTCTCAATCACGTAGACCTGCCTTTTTCTGGTGACATGGGATTACTCCGGTCTATCCCCTGCAGCCTGCTGGCACGCAAGTCCTACTCAATTTGTATTCACCCTTGCAATCCTCCTGGGGCTCATATTGTGTGTTGCACTCACATTGAACTCCTCCCTCCCTTACTGCAGACAGCTGCTCGTTCTTTTTCCTTGCCCTCTCTCCTTCAGGAGCCACCGCTGTGCTTCCATCTCATTCTTCCCCAAACTTCAGCAAAACCGTTCCTGATTCTATTTATTCCGTTGCTGGCCCGTCTTCCTGCCTGGTTTCCTCACTAGTCACATGCCTTCCACCGTCCACATATTCCTCACGCCGACAGTATGAGAAATTGCCTGCCTGGTGCGAGGTGCGGATCTCTCAAGACATTCTAGGACAGACACTGTGTAGTGTTGGAGGAGCTGTGGCGGTGTACTTAAGGTACCAATGACATAGGGAGGGTAGAAGAGAGATAAATCCTGGAAAGCCAAATTTAGGCTGACTAGGGAGAGACTGAATCCAAGGACCTCTATTGGTGGCATTCATCAGAAATGCTCCCAGCTCCATGCGCGGGGAGCCGAGGTAGCCAGGATAGCTTCACGGATTTACAATGTGACATAGTGCGTGTCGCCTAAACCTGGAACCCATTTTTTAACTCTGGTGCTTTCCATTGAGAAGAGGGGTGTGAACCAGAGGAACAAAGATTCCACCTTAATGCAAGTATATATAAATGAGTGGAAACAGAAAAAGAGGTAGCCATCAGAGGAATCCCTAGCTACCACTTAGAGCTGGAACAAGGGCATTACAGGGAAGGATTGTGCCCGACTAGGAAGAAATTCCAGTCTGTGAAAGAAAACTTAATAAACATCTTAAAGGTGAGATATTACTGCTATTTGACCAGTTTTATTAGGCTTACGATGAGCATATTTATCTTTATTTCACTTGATAATTCACTTTGTTCTGTCCTGTTACATATATGGAACGCACTTAAACTCCTACTTTCTGTATTTAATAAAATCCTTTTACTTATTACTTTACCCAGACAGAGTATGTATTAATACCTGGGGGGGCAAACAACTGTGCATCTCTCTCTATCAGTGTTATTGAGGACGAACAATTTATTAGTTGACCTTGTATAAGCGTTATACAGGGTATAACGGATTTATTTGGGTTTAGACCCCTTTGGGAGTTTGGCATCTGAGTGTAAAAGACAGGAACACTTCTGTGAGCTGCTTTCAGTTAAGTTTGCAGCTTTGGGGCAGGTAATTCAGACCTGGGTCTGTGTTGGAACAGATAGAGTGTCTGGCTCAGCAAGAGAGGGTGCTGGAGTCCCGAGCTGGCAGGGAAAGCAGGGGCAGAAGTAGTCTTGGCACATCACTTGGCAGTTACCAAGGGGGTTTCTGTGATTCAGCCTGGCACAGTCATCTAATGCCAGCTCTCCTCTGCACAGGCCCACAGCATTCCTCCTGCACCCCCCAGTGGGTGCAGAGTGGATGTGTCTTTCTCTGTGTCACTTTCTGAGTAAAAGGATGTAAAATCAAGAGGAAGCTCTGAGTTTCCGCTTTACCTGAAGAGCAGAATCTAGTTAGTCTCATCCCTTGAGATTGTTTTACCGCATGAGTCTAAGTAGGAAAAGGGTGTGCTGGTGGGGCTGTGCTGAATCTAGGGCAGTAAGAGTGCTTGGCTTGCTCACGAACTTCGAGAGACTTTTTTTTTCAAAAAGGAAGGGATTTGGGTTTGTGTCCCAGAAATACCCTACCCTCAGCATCTTCACCACAGGCAAAGAGAAAACTGTGTCTGATTTCTATGCAGAAGATGCCGTGCTGAACTGTGAAGAACCTTATTGCGTGCCTGTGCAAAGAGACCTAAAGTCCAGTGGGAATAAAAAGGAAAATCTGTCCAGAAAAGACAGCCCTGGCAAGTGGCTATATAGCAAGGCCAACCATTTGGATAAAAGGCCAGTCTGACAGGGAAGAGAATCAGATTATTACTTGCTCTTTTGGCCTGAAACAGATACTGAAGGAAAGAAATGGTTGCTGCTCATGAAGGTTGACAAGGAATCCATAATGATGAATTAAATCTGCAATCATTAAAAACCTCAGACACTGTCTCTGATCAGCCACTGCATTGCTTAATCTTTCTAGACAAACTTGCCATTCTCACGAAGTCTTGACAACAACCTAATGTTATATCCAGTATCAAGGACCGATCACCTTTGGGAATCAAATCCTATCCAGTGTTGGGACTGGTGGTACTTGGATTAACGTGATCCAATGATCAAAACTCTGACAACTGAAGACAAAGAATAAGAAAAATCTGTTTGGATTGTCTGGGGTTTCCATGCCTACTAAAGCACAGATCTGGTGGTTACACTGATATAGCGGAAGCCTTTAGTGTAGACCTATTGCACTGACATGTGGACCACAATTTGCATTGGTGTACATTAACTCTGTTTGAAACCTGGTAAGCTGCTCTTGTGCGGTGCGTCTACACGTATGAAGCTGCAACTACAGCTAAAACCCCAATGCAGAGGAGGCCTTAGGCCAGATTTGTAAAGGTATTTAGATGTCGCTTCACTCAGTATTCAATAACTAACTGATTTAGGAGACTAGACCCAGATCTGCCAAAGGATTTAGGTGCCTAACTCCCATTGAAGTCAATGGCAGTTAGGCACCTAAATGATCTGGACATGAGTTGCTAAACCCATCTTTTTGTCCTGTGTTAGTACAGTACCTAGCACCATGGGGTCCTGGTGCAGGACTCAGTCCTATGTGCTACGGTAATGCACATAATAAATAAAAATATTAGCATTAAATCTGCTCAGAAACAGCTTCTATGTGAGTGCAGCTATGATGTGTTCAGCTGGCAAAATGGTGCTGCTTTTACAGAAAGAGAGGAATGCCTCACACTGGTGATAAGGAGGGATCGCCCAGTGACGTCGAGAGCACAGGTTCCTTGCTTCCCCACTCCTGTATCCTCAACTCCAAGGTTACATGACCAATGGGATGATGCCTGCATTTCCCACACTATAATATGGGTCAGAACAAGAGCCTGCAGCTGAGCCTGGGACACGGGAGCTCAGTTTCCAATCAGATGAGCTAGAATAGAGCCACCTGATTGGCCAACCCAGCTGATTGGTTGAAGGGAGCCAGCAGGTGTGCTCTTAAGCCCTGGATCACCAGCACGTCGCCAGTTGCTTACCTCTTACGCCCACAACTGTGATTGCTGCTGTGCCTGCCTTATTCCAGCCCTGTTCCCCTGTTAGGTCCCTGCCTCTGGCTCTGACTCCTGGTTCTAGCTCTGGCCCTTAGCACTGTTCCTGGCCTATGCAGTTGCTTTCACCACTAGGCATGACTGCCCACAACCCAGTCTTGTCACTTAGAACCTTATCTTTTCTTGTACTACGAGAGCAAAGGTCCAGCTGGATTTGAAAGCCAAATTATTGAAGTCCCCTGAAAATCAATAGGAGTTAGACTCCTCAATACTTTTGTGGATCTGTGGACATCTCCAGATGGCTATAAATGAGGCCAGCCTTATAGATGACAGAAGACACTGGTAGAAAAGATAAATATTTGCTCTTTTAGCCTGAACAGCTACTAAAGAAAATAATTGTTTGTTGTTGACTGTGATGTTGTCTGAAGAGGAAGGTGACCATCTACACCAGTCCTGCACAACTCGTAAAGTGGCGAGGGCCATATTACTCCAAAGAAAACAGCTGAGGGCCGAACCCCCCTGGCCCTGCCGAACGCCCCCCAGTGAAGCCAAGCCCCCCAAAACACAACACCCACCCCACCACTGCCCAGAACCCCTGAAATACTCCTCCCCCCAGCACTGCCTGCCCTGCGGAAACAAACCCTCCTTCCCCAGAGCTGCCCCACCGAAATAGCAGTATTGAACCTTGGTAATATGTTATAGTGGGCCCTAAGGTAGTAAAATTAAGGTAAAAGAAAAATGTCTTTTTGGTAGAAGTAGAAGATCTTCCCCCAACTTTGTAATCAATTGCCCTGTTGCATGAATGAGGTGTGAATTAGGAAGGTGTGGAGGCAGGCTGTGGTAAGCTTCTGTCTCAAATCTGGACCTTAGCGTCCAAAAATCTGGGTGCTTACATAAAACTCTCCCCAAGCTTATACCCAGCTTGGCTCTGATCTCGCTGCCACCAACCAGGATTTTAGGGCTCCTGGTCACCCCGAGTCACCCCAACCTTTCCCTGGGGGACCCC
>NW_027425069.1:9691-11405 GCF_003597395.2 Chelonoidis abingdonii
GCAGGGCAGGTCCGGCCAGCTTTCCTCCGGATACCGGGCACGAGGCAGGTCCGGCCAGTGCTCCTCCGGGTAGTGAGCACAGGGCAGGCTGGACCCAGCAGGAGCTCGGGCCTCAGCATCTGTCCTCTTCGGCAGCCTGCTGCTAACTGAGCACTGGGGCCGGGCTTTTATACTTCCTGTCCCACCCCTTGACTTCCAGGGGGTGGGTACAGGCGGTGGTTGCTCCGCCCACTGAGGCACCTGTTCTGGCTCATCCCCCTCAGACGCGGCGGGGAGCCAGGGCCTCTCCCTACACTTGACAACTATCAATGGAGATTCTCCTTATGCTAAAGTGGTAAGAGAATATGCCTTTTGGAGCAGCAGGAGATGAGTTCTATCCCTGCTGTTCTAAGGATGATTTAGTTGGGGATTGGTCTTGCTTTGAGCAGGAGATTGGACTAGATGACCTCCTGAGGTCTCTTCCAACCCTAATATTTTATGATTCTAAATGGCAGATCATTCTAAAGATTCTGGATTCCTTTAAAATCTCCTTGCATTTTGACTTCAACAAAGAACTCTTTTGAAGCAGTTGTGTGGTGCAGCATAGCTGGTTTAATAGAATGCATGCATTTCTCACAACCACTTCTGTCTTCAGCAGCAATGTTGCCCGAGGTGACAAGAGAAATGAGCCGGGGATTTCCATTTCTAATCCCCAATAGAAGTTTATTTAAAAATTGATGTGATGGAGCATTGCAAAAGAAAGTCTGGCCTGGAGAAGCACTGCCAGAGTTGGAGGGATGAGACTGGGAGCATATGCCAAACACACTTGTATATATGCACCGCTCTGGTCAGAATGAACACCTAATAGGAAAGACAAATGAGAGGATTATAATATGGTACCTATAGTTAGAGTGCCTAAAACCAGGATGCCCTGGGGATCATGATGCCCAGCAAAACAGACACAACAGTGCAGCTCTCTGTCGTATTTATTATCACTCTGGTATCTCTGTGGATGAGATGGCTCTGTAGATAAGGGGAAAGCACTGGAAGTGTTATTTCTTGACTTTAGCAAAGTTTTTGATATGGTCTCCCACAGTATTCTTGCCAGCAAGTTAAAGTAGTATGGGCTGGATTAATGGACTATAAGGTGGATAGAAAGCTGGCTAGATTGTCTGGCTCAACAGGTAGTGATCAATGGCTCCATGTCTAGTTGGCAGCCGGTTTCAAGTGGAGTGCCCCAAGGGTCGGTCCTGGGTCTGGTTTTGTTCAATATCTTCATTAATGATCTGGAGGATGGCGTGGACTGCACTCTCAGCAAGTTTGCAGATGACACTGAACCAGGAGGAGTGGTAGATATGCTGGAGGATAGGGACAGGATACAGAGGGACCTAGACAAATTACAGGATTGGGCCAGAAGAAATCTGATGAGGTTCAGCAAGGA
Organism: Chelonoidis abingdonii; assembly: GCF_003597395.2. Classification (NCBI taxonomy): domain Eukaryota; kingdom Metazoa; phylum Chordata; order Testudines; family Testudinidae; genus Chelonoidis; species Chelonoidis abingdonii. Next base: position 11,112 of record NW_027425069.1, read on the forward strand.
CAAGTGCAGAATCCTGCACTTGGACAGAAGAATCCCATCCACCGCTATAGACTAGGGAGCGAATGGCTAGGCAGCAGTTCGGCAGAAAAGGACCTAGGGGTTACAGTGGACGAGAAGCTGGATATGAGTCGACGGTGTGCCCTTGTTGCCAAGAAGGCTAATGGCATTTTGGGCTATATAAGTATGGGCATTGCCAGCAGATCGAGGGACGTGTTCATTCCCCTCTATTTGACATTGGTGAGGCCTCATCGGGAGTACTGTGTCCAGTTTTGGGCCTCACACTACAAGAAGGGT
>NW_027425070.1:0-10559 GCF_003597395.2 Chelonoidis abingdonii
CCCCGTTGCGCTACATGTTCTTGGCTTAGACACAGACATTGCACAGCATAACCTCTGGCAATAATGGTGTTTAATCAGCTTTCCAAACCCAGCTCAGCACATAGGCCCCGGAGCTTGTGGTTTATATCCACTGAAGTCCAAGTCACTCAGTCATGGGGCCGTTGGCCTGGCGCATCTATGACACGGCCCTTGCAATCTTCACAAAGCATTTCCCTAAGGCAGTGCTTAAGGGCAGCATAAACAGCAACGTGTACAATAGTCCGCGTGACTTTTTTACGCTCACGACGAGGCACTGGCTCAGTTAGCTCTATGTCAAGCCTCCTCCGAAACACCTCATGGCCATCATCCTCAGAGTCCTCTTCAACAATTTGTATCAGTGTTGAGCAAAACCAAGGTGGGCCCGGTTCATCTTCCCTTCTTGATGCAACACTGTCCAGGGCTTCCGGGCCATCTAGAAAGGCATCTTTGAGCTGTTGAGAGATTTTCAGAACAGAAACAGTATAAGCACCCCCACTGCTTGTTTTTAGATTTACACAACCCCCGGTTCCTTACCCATTAAGAAGCGATTGCTTCTTAATCATTCATTTACCTGTGTGATGTCTTTTCTGTTCACCTTGTCCACCGGTGACTCCCCCAAGCCTCAGACGCACTCCACCTCTAAGGAGATGAACAAAGAGAGGCCACCATGCTCATTGAGGTGTCTCACAAGCAGTTGGGTTTTGGGTTTGGTTTCTGGTGTAGCCATCAATGGCTGGGCTGAAGAGCTCTCCTCGCTCGCTTCCTCCTCCTCCTCGGGACTGTCGCTGATGTAGCACTTTCTCCGCGGATGGTCAAAGACCCTCGGGGCTAAAACAAAGTCTGAAGTTCTCACAGGGGTGGTAAAGGAGTCCATGTTTCCTTTCAGCAGCCTTTCCACAATTTCTAAAACATGTGTCCTTGGTAAGAGATGGCCTCATCTGTCCGATGCTGGGACTTATGGGGTAATGGTGCTGCACTCTGATCGGCAGAGGGCCTTGGGAGGAGTTCTTAGTGGGGTCATACAGCCCACTTCTGGATGGATCACCCTGCCCCAGAATTCTCCCTAATTGGTCAAAATCTCCTCTTAGGGCAGTCCTATCGGGTCAAAACCCATCCTAATTGGTAGATGGCAGTGAGGGGAGTTCTTAGAGGGGTCACACGACCCACTTCTAGATGGGTCACTCCACCTTGGAACTCACCCTGATTGGTCAAATCTCCTCTCAGGGTGGTCCTTCTAGGATGAACCCCATCCTGATTGGTAGGAGGAGTTCTTAGAGGGGTCACATGACACACCTTGCTTCCAGTCATGTGGCCACCTTGACCCCGGAATTAAAACCCTCCCTGGGGCGGGACTTCTGGTGACAGGTGAGAGGGACTAAGGGGCCAACGGGTAGGGATTGGGAGGGTTAAGGGGAGGGGTTAGGGTTTGATTGATGGTGGCGTTCCTGATAAATACCAAGATTACATGGATACCTCAGAAAGAAATGTGGACTTGTTACCTCTGGACCAAGACTACGAGTGCCTTATTGACCTACCATCTTGGTTGAAAGTTGCTTTTCCCTGTATTTACGCATTGTTGGGACCAGAATTAGTGGATCTCCCTGTGCACAGTCATGAAAACCGGTCCTAAGAGCAGGCCCTTTTTGGGAAGAAGAAATTGGGACTTTGCTATGCCTCTCTTTAGACAATCAGCTCCTGAACAAAGGGATCATTTCAAACCATTACCCTCTGCTATGAATCCCACAATTATTGGCTCACAGGAAATCTGCAAAGGGTTTCATCAAACTTCATCTGCAAGGATTTCCAATCTCACGCTCGTTTGGGCAAGGGACAAATGGATGACAGATTTCAAAACACATCATGAACATTTTAACAGTCTGATATGCTAATTGAGCTAACTAACGGTCTCCTGACCTTGCAACACTTCATCAGTGATGTATTTGAGGACAGTGACATCTATTGGGGTGAGATACATCTCTTTTTGGAGAACCCAGAGCAGCACGCACAGCATATCCGAACCTGGAGAGGTTTCAGCAGCATGGTCTCAACACAGAACTGGAAAAGCTGAACCTCCAGCCAACTCTCCACAGAGTTTTTGAGGTACATCCTGTCCCCAGAAGATGTTACGATTGATCCAAATAAGGTGGAAGCCATTCATCAATGGGGCAAAGTTGGAAGTCCTCAAGATGTGCAGCGCTTCCTAGACTTCACTCATCCTGTGAAATGGAGACGTGCTGGCTCTCAGTGATGCTTAGACAGAAAACCACGCACCCCACACAGAGGTTGGAACCACCCACTCCCCGGTTGTCCTGAGGAGCCATGATTTCTCCAGGAGCTGGGTAAAGGGCGCAGGGATCAGTCTGTCAAAGGTAGGGGAGGATCGGGTGAGGAGAGGGTCTGAGAGGAGGAGCGTGGGCTAGGCTCTTTATTTGGGCTTGGCAGGGACCGAGAGAAGGGACAGGGCTGTTAGAGGGCAATGCGAGGTGCAAGGGGGATCGGAGATGGGGGCAAGGCCTGAAAAGTTCAGCTACTTTAGATCAACTGTGCCAGAGAATCACTGGTTGAAGTGACTGAAAGCTCTGACCTGGGGCTGGCCAAAATCCTCCTCCTCAGATGGGAACATCCCAAGAGTCTGCAGAAGCTTAGCCTCTGAGGTGAACGCTGTGGCCCTAACCTCTCTCTGCTCTGTACCTCAGAGGATTCCAGCCGGCTGTTCCAATCCAGGAGGAAAACTGTGCCATCGAAGTCTCCCAGCACCTGGGCAGTGACGTGCCACTTAACCCCGGTGTGATGCACAGACCTTGCCCTGGCTGGTTGCATAGGGCTGGATTTCACCCCTTCAGAGTGTAAGGAAATAATTGGCTGAAGGCCTTTTTCTTTTTGGACGTCTGTCTAGTGGGAAAGAACCATGGGGATTTGTAACCTGTTTTGCTCCCATGCCTGGTGCTTCAATGATGCAGAGAAGTGCTGATGCATTTTTTGATTTCCCCACCTTTTAATCTACTGTCTTCTTCTCTTTTAACAGGTATTCCAAGGGCCCCCCGTGCGTCATATGGGCATTCTTGGGGGTGCAGATTGCATCAGACCTGCACCTGAATATATGATAGGGACTGAAATATGCAGACACTAAAGTTCTGCAGCCAAATTCTCAGAAACCTTCCTCTGCAATGTAGGATCAGGGTTTTGTTTTGAATTGTTTTGTTTTTTTGAAAGTGCTAAGCAGATGCTACCCTGTAAGAAGAGGAAATAGAAGCAAAAACTGAAAGCCTGTTACTAAAACCAATGAACAGCTGCAGAGAATGGAAACCCGGCAAAACAAACAAATGAATACTGTGAGTAAATAACCTGAAAGTAAATGGGGAAGAAAACCTCATCTGTGTAATTGTGGCTCTTGGGACCAAAATCAGGTTCCTGGTACATAGCGTGGCTGAGATCATCCCTTTTCCCTGGATCCCAGACCTGGGATTCAAATGTCATTCTCTTTGTGGTGTCCTTATTTTATTCCTAGGAAAAGGATCCCCAAAGGAGGTGTAAGGATCCAGGACTCTAGTGTCTGCCAGAAGCTTCAGCCACCTTCACAGGTAGAAGTCACTGTCTTTCCTACAATGCCGCTAGTGCTCTTTCTGCTCTCCAGGTCTGGTCCCTCCAGCAAGACAGAGACACCCCTTAACTCCCCGAGTCCTGATTTCCTGCCATTCAAGGGGCTGAGGGTTTGCATTGCCCCCACCCCCACCATCAGAAACTTTTCCTATGGGAATCTCCCTACAGCAGGGGAGAAATCTGTTCTTCCATTAGAACCAGTCTGCTCAGTAAATCCACCCACACTGACCTCATCTCAGCTGCTTTGTTTATCCGAGATTAGTGGTATCTTTGGAAAACTCTTAGTGTGTCAGGGTGTGAGGTAGAGCAGGGGATGCAGGAGCACCAGCAGATTCCCCTGAAGAACACCACCCTGTCTTTCTCTGGTCAGCTAAGAACTCGCCATCCATTGCAGAGGTGAAGACTGGATGGGAGCTGCTGGATTGACCTTGATGTGCCATGTCCTTGTGTGGATGAAGGACCTACATCTCAGGGATGGCCAGCAGCAGATATAACACGTGTGTCCAGGAATGGGCTAAATTACCTATTTTGAGAGGTAAGTAAAATCATGGCCACATGTAGACATCACAGAAATTGGTGGGGATTGACCCAGGGTCCTTCAGCACAAGCCCCTCTCACTCACTGTCAACAAATCCAGCTCCAGCCACTAGACCACATCCCATTCCAGAGCCCTAGAACCCAGAAGCCCTGATTCTCAGACCCAGGCCTCACATCACAAGGCCAAACCTCCTCCCATTCTGGGCGCTGTAGAAGGGACAATTGGCAAAACCCCCTCTACATTCCCCTGTCAGAGACTGTGGCCACGGGTGACAAGTGAATGAGCTGAGATCTCCCCTGTGAGAATCTGAGGGGCTGCACATTTGGGGTTTCGCAGGGATGGCCTCTGGCAGCCATTGTCAGAGTGTTCCTGGGAGGAGATTTTCCATCTCTAACAAAGAGTTTCTGTTCCCCCAGATCTCAGCCGCTCAGCAGAATGCAGGATAGCCAAGTGCTGATGGGCTAGAGGGGTCCCAGGAGTCGCGGTGCAGCAGAGGCAGGGTCTGCAGTCACCTTGGGCCAAACCCTGCGCTCCAGACAACCCAGGCTGTTTCCCTGGATTGCAAAGGGGACTTTGGCTTGGGGAATTGGTGCTGGTCCCTGTGTCCACAACTGGGATGTTTTCATGGTCCAAGAAGCGCCATGCAAGCAAGGGGAGAATGGAAATTACAGAGCAAGGCTGGGACCTCTGCGGGGCTGCTGCAGTCAAACATCCACAGCCAGACGAGAGACAATGGGAAACTCGCTTTGATGGCTGGCCACAGCAGCAGCAGCTGTCTCAGAAAACTCTGCTCATGCTCCAGCCAACAGAGGCAGGATGAATAGCCACACAGGGAGAGCCTGGCTTGCAATTAGCAAGTCACGTTTTTTTCAGTGGATTATGCTGCCCTGAGCATCTATTTCCTGCAATGTGCACATCCAGCCTCCCTGGCTGACCTCCATAGGAGTTAGGTTCTCCATGTCCACAGGACAGGGCTGGCCTTACCATGAGGCGAACTGAGGCGGCTGCCGCAGGTTCCAGACTGTGGGAGGATGTGACTAGGACCCAAAGTGTAGAAAATTGTGTCTGGTGCTGGTGCATATGTTTTCTCTCCACTCGAGATGCACAGAGATGGTGGAGTGCTGTGCTGCAGGAAGGAGGGCCCAAGAGACATAACAGGCAGGCAGGAGAAAAGGTGAGAGGGAATAACAGAAAGCAAGAGGAGCTGCAGGGGGAGAGAAGAGGAGGAGCCTCTTATGTACCTCTCGAGCACCCCCAGGAGCCTGGACTGATTCACACCAGCTTGTCAGGGAGCTTCCTGTTTCCTGCTGCTTCCCTGAACCCCTTGAGGAGAACAGGCAGTCAACTGAAGTAGTAGTATGGAGCCAGTAGGCCCTTAAGATGCTGATATCTTCCCTCACTCAGACCCTGCTACCAGCCTGCTTATTTGTCCCCTTCAGCGGGTGTTGAGAGCCACTCTAGCTGGCACAGAACAGCAGCCATGAGTGAAAGAAGAAAACGCCCCTCTGGGGCAGCATTCAGAAAAGGAAAGAAAGCAAAGGAAGCTTTTGTGTCTAAGCAGGAAGGAGCTCTCCTGAGATACATAGACACAAAGGTGTTCATGTGAGCTTCCAGCCCCAGTGAGGATGTGACTGGTGAGAGATGCCCTGATCTGCCAGTTAGTCAGAGTGCAGATGACCTGCAGCTACTGCAGCATCCATCTCTCCATCGGAAATGGATGGAACCATGCACATTCCTGAAGAAAAGTGTAGATCAGAGAAGAGTGTGGTGGAGGCACAAGAAACAGCTGCTGCTGAGTTTAGTTCCTTAAGTTTAGATGATTTTATCCAGGACTGTGGACCCACTTGAGCAGTAGCCTGAGGGACTTCCTTGTATTGCCTGGGCTACAGCAAGTGAAAAAAACTTCATGTTCCCAAAGATAATGAAAATAGAAGTTTCCATCCAACACATTCCTGTGTGTGAATCCCCAATGGTGACAAAGTGGAGAGGCCATGGCTCAGATACTCAAAAACCAGAATGCTACATACTGGTTTTGTTGCAAACTCTTCTAGTCTAATGTTCCAGCCACATTGCGTTCTACAGGAACAAAGGACTGGAAAAATCTGGCTAGAAATGTGGCATGCCATGAGAAGGCAGCAAATCGCCAGAGAGCATTCCATAGGTGGAAAGAGCTTGAGATGAGCCTAAGGTTAAAGTCCACCCTAGATGATGAGCATCAAGAGAAGATTGCATCAGAATTCTGAAGAGGCTCTTTGCCATTGTGAGAGTGCTTGCTACCCAAAACCTAGCACTGCGTGGCACTTCAAATCAGCTGCATGTGCCCAAACAATGGAAACTTCTGCACAGAACGTCCTCACCACCAAGTTCCCCAACCCACCACCCTTTCTTTAATCATAATAATTATTCATAATAAATAAATGATTATCATCAAAAGAAAGAAAGAACATCCTAGTTCTTACATCTCCTGCTTTCTTTGTATGTGTCAGTCTTCCTTAGATCACAGGGGCTTTGTATCAGGGAGTGTCCCTACTTTCTCTGTCTTGTAAAGCACACACTAGTGACACTGACCAGATAAATAATGGAGACATCACACACACAAAAAAATAACCAAACCCTCTGTCATGAAGACTGTTCTCCTCAGCAACGCAAGCTATAAACATTAGAAATGCCAGAGGACTAAAGGCTGCAAAGCGAAGCACTCTCAAGTTAGGAAATATCAGAATGAGCATTGCCTGTGCAACGTTAACTCTGCAGTAAACGAGGCAGGCATCCTACAGGCAAAAGACTCCTTCAATACACAGCCCAAAGCAGAAACACCCTGTGAGCTGAATAAGGATGGGATCCCGTGGCAAAAAAATATATGGGCTCATGTCATTCAAGTCTGCATCATCCTGCAAATGCACAAGAGGACAGAACTGAGGTGCCAGGGCACGTTTTTGGACATTTGCTAACCTGAGAATGCTTCACTTTGTAACCTTTTCATCCCGTTTCAAAACCTTGACTTTGTAATTCCTAATGATTTGATTGATGAAAGCAAACGTGAGTAACGTTAAATGAAGGGTTTTTGTTGTTAATTTCCTTTGGTTTTCTTAATAGAAAGTAAATCTTTTCTCTCTGTGCTGTGTAACGGGGTGACCCCCCCGCTCCAGCCTGGAAGTTGTTGGAAAGCCCTGCAGAGGGCTGAGGCTGGGCCAGGTAAATCCCTGGCTGACTAGGGAAGTGGCTGGAGCTGGGGCCACGTCCCAACTGAGCAACAGGGCCTTATAAGAAGGCCAGGGAAGCCAGAAGGATCAGTCTCTCTCTGTCAGTAGAGGGAGAAGGGCCTGGCTCCAGGGAGCAAGAGACAGGGTACCTGAGTGGAGCAGGGCTGGAGAAAGGCAGAGGAGCTGGGCACTCCAGCCTGGAAAGCCCCAGGCTGTGGCCTAGCAGAAGGCCAAAGGGTCCTGGGGGTTGCAGAGGGGAGCCCAGGGTAGACCAAGGCAGCAGGTCCAAACCCTCTTGCCAGTGATGAGTGGCTGATACTACAGTGTGTCCCAGGGCATGGGGCAAGACGATGACTGGCAGTAGCCCGATACTGAGGCGAGATGGGGATAGTGGGTGGAGGGTTACCCTGAGACTGAGGGGTTACTGCCAGGGGCAGCACCCCTGTTAAAGGGGCACAGGGGACCAGAGACAGGGCGGATCACCGGCCTGCAGAGGGTGCTCCAGAGCTGGAATGAGCTAATTCCCAGAAGTCGCCAGCAGGAGGTGCTGTGGGGGTGAGTCCACACCTCTACAAGCTGTTTAAATAATGAAGCTCTTACTCATGCGTTGGTTCAGTCTATATTTTATTGCCATTGTTATCTTGGTGAAAATCCCCGTTTCACCACTCAGTGCTGTGCTGCTCAGAGTATTGAAAGTTATTGAATTAAACTGCATTAAAACAAAACTCATTTTATGCACACTTCAGGGTCAGTGAAAGTTCTCAGCTATAACCCTGAATGTGCAAGAAGCAGAGAAACAATATCCAAGAAAAAGAGCTGGAATTTTTCATCTTGTTTTCACCTAGGCCTTGCTGAGGACAGTTGCAAACACCTGCTCTTTGCGAAGGAACACAGCACTGTACCCGCAGCACAAACCCCACTGAGCACAGCAGGGGCTGTCCTGGTTATCCAGCTCTGGCCCTGTTTCATTACAAACTTCTTGTGTGTGGTGATGTTCTGGTAACAAGGGGGCAATCAGTTGTCAAAGGCAGCTATTGCCATAGCAGCCAGGGTACTACTCATTCTCCCCAAGTATGAAAATGAACCGGAGGGAGGGAGTGCTGAGTGGTGGGTTATCTCTGATGTCACAAGGCTACTGCTCAGGCAGCACCAGTGGGCAGCAAATGTGTGGTGTGTATGTGATTGGGGGGTGGGGGGAGGCAGGCTTTCCCAGTGTTCCTGTTTTCACAAATTTCCTACAGAAGCCAACAACATAACTACCCAGAATACACGTTAATGATGATTCCACCCACTTGATAACTAGTCGCTGAAATTTGTTTCAAATCCTGCATGGCATGTTTAAAACAAGGGTTCCAAAAAAGGAGAGACCTTGTGAAACAGAAAATGTTGATACTCTGGTGTATTTGTGATTGTGTTAAAATTGAATACTGTGACTTTAAGTGTTGGGCAGGGTTCCTGGGTGTGCTTGCATGCTAGGGAGCTCAGTAGGGCAGCACACAATCAGGGCGTAGCAGCAGTCAGTCAGCAGGTACCTAGTGAGTTGTGCATCTCTGTTATAGGCAGTAGCCTGCATTCTCTCCCTCTGAGCTTTGGGTTCTTACGTGTTGTTGTTCTGGCTCCTAAGAAACAAATTAGCGAGACTTTGCGAACGTCCAGCGAGAGTATTTTATATATTCTCTAACTTGTCTGCTTGGGTGCCACAAACCATGAAAGGCACAATCTCCTCCACAATAAAATAAACTTATGAAGCCAAATGTCCTTTTGAAACCAAAAATGGAACATTTCATTCTGGGAAGGTTGATCTTACTGAAGCACTTCACTTTTCCTTTTTCTTTCACAGGGAGGAGCCTAAATTAAGTTTCCCTACAACCATGGTTGGAATAGTGAAGCAAAGCCTCGCTAGAAGCCAAGCAGCTTGGAAAGAATGGGATGATCACAATACAGTAGAACCCTGTTTCTCTGACCCTCCATTATCCGGTTCTCTGTTTTAACCCAACACCCAGTGCGCGCAGGTCCAGAAGTGGGCAATCTCTCCTATGGTCCCTAGATGGCGCTGCAGCCTGACATGTTCCCATTCATCAGATTATCAGACATTTTGGTTAACCAATCTGGGCCTGGTCCCAATTCGATGGGATAAAGGGAGTTCTGCTCTCCTTGTGAGCAATCATTTGATGTTATTTCTCATGGAAAAGTACAAATTGCAAAACTGATGGGAGGGGCCTTCTGAGATGGTAGGGAGGGGTCAGCTGTAACCTGCAAAGTACACAGGCCCCGTAGCAGGGATGCACCTCGGACTGTGCATATAAACAGGTTAAAAGTGCATCACAACAGTGAAGCCATTGTCAAGATGATATTCTGTGCAGAGGATTGTAAGACAGCCCCTGTTCCTGATCTGAGGCCTGAATGCCATAGGGATATCCCACTCAAGAGCTTTGAGGTGTGTGAAGAGGTCACCCTAAGTGAAAAGACAGTGGTCATGGCTGTGGTGCAGCTTGACTGGCAAGTATTATCAAGCAGGATAGGCCTGACTCACAAAAGTTGCCTGAGATGATGTCAAAGTTAGACTCAGGACTGACAGTTTGTTAATCACTCTTTTATTAGCACAGCTCTCTGCTAATAACACCCAGATAATGTGAGCCCCCATACAAGACCCAAACAGTCTTATTTATACAGATGAAAAGGTGCGAACTAAACAAAAGGCCAAAGAAAGCAAAATGCATACCCTACTTCCCTAATAACTCTTATTGACCTAAGGCTAATACATCACCAATATCCCTGAAGTGGAGCAATTGTTCTACCTTAATGTCTGCTTTCCTAACACCTGGATCACAGCATTCTTTTCATTTCTACTTAAAGGCACATAGAGCATTCTTTAATTCATTCTCTTTCTGTAATACAATGAACACTGTGGGATCACAACCTGCACCCAGCAAAGCATCCCACAGAACTGGTACGTTGCAGCAGCAAGTTCATAAGGAGATGACAAGCCTGCTGGACAGGGAATAAAGAGTCAAACAGTTCCTGGGTTGAGGAGGTTGTTTTGCTGATGTTTACAGGGAGCTCCTCCTGAGTGTGGGGGGCAGAATGGGAGGAAGCACGAAGGGGCTTGTTTGAAGATTTAACAAGGGAGTGATGGTGGTTAGCATCATGGGCCATGGAACTGCGAACACTGTGAGCCCTTAGACCAGGGGTGGGCAAAC
>NW_027425071.1:0-10121 GCF_003597395.2 Chelonoidis abingdonii
GGTTGTTTTTAAGAACAACCTCTTTGTTCTTACTGTGGAAAATTACAGCAAAATGGAGTTTGGAGTCACATGGGCAAGTCCCTGCATACTTTTCTGAGTCACAAAGGCGTATCTGCCTTCTCTCAATGGGTCAGTTGTATAACTGGTGGTCCTTAATGGGCCATCAAGCAGGCTAGGCAGAGCTGACACCAACTTGTCTGGGATGTCACCCAGAAGCATAGCATAAGTTTGAAATACAGACAATATAGAGCCAACATTCATAGCTTCAACTACAAAAATGATACACACATATGGACAGCATAATCATAACCAGCAAGCCATAACCTTGTCTTACACACCTTATTTGACCCCCTTTATAAAAGATTTGGTGCCGACTACAGGACCTTGGTTGCAACAATGATCTATGCGGTCTTAGTTCATGTCAATAACGTAACACCAGGTCAAAACTCCACTTACACACACTTAATCTAATTGGGGGGCAGGGCCAAACCTGAGTGATGCTGCAAGCCCGGAGGTTGCAAGCCTGGAGCGGAGAGCCAAGCCCAACCAGCCCTATAGCACAGGAGCTACAGGAGTCGCGAGTGTGGGATGAGTGCCAGGCAGGACCCGACCCTCCCAAAGGACAGAATCCAACTGAAACCACCCCAAGGCTTCTATCCTCAGACTGTTTACTGGGTCATGACAGGACAAATAGTTACAAATGGTTCCTGAGCCCAAAAAGGTTGAGAACCACTGCTATAAAGAATATTGTGTAAGATATAAAATGAACACCTATCTCACATTAGTCATCACAGGCATTGTATGTTAATTAAAAAGCTGTATGTGTATACTGAAAATATATCTAGAACTATGCAGCCAAGCGGGATCGATAAACAAGTCTTCCTCAGACAAAGGAATGTAGATTTACCTGCATGTCTGGTTATCTGTTGTGAATCAAATATTGTGAAACCAACACAATGGACACTTCATTTGCATCAGAGATAAACAGGAGGAACAAATTAATGTCATTAAATGAAATCAGCACAAGAAGACCCCCTAAAGTCTGAATCCCAGGGTTCATCCTGATTCTTGAGGCAAAGACAATGAAATTTGGGGAGTGTTAGGAGAAGAAACAGGGCAACTGGTTATCAAATCATTAAGGAAATGGAGAGGTCAGCGCTCTTTGCAATCCATGAATGGTGGATCCCCAACTATGTGAGGCTGGTGACACAGATAAGTGGCTTAAAATAAGAAAACTGCCTTAGACAAGGGTTGTAACCTGTTGAGTTAAGTTTTAATGACTTGAAGGTGTGATTACATTTTTGTTTCATTTGTAACCATTTTCTGTTCCTGCTATCTCTGCTTAGTATCACTTATATCTCTGTTCTTTATTAATAAATTTATTCATGTTTTCTTATAAATTCATCTGAGTGCTGTTATATTATAGTGAGGTGTGAGTCCTCAGCTGAGCCAACAGGCTGGTGTGTATATTGTCTCTTTGGAGAGAGCAAACTTGGTAATTTCTGTCAGTGTCCAGTGACAAGGGCTGGGTATTGCAGTGGAACACTCTTCCAAAGGGCTTGGTGGCACCAAGAGTTACTTTAAGCCAAGGAAAGGACTGCCAGCATCCTGAGGGGTTGTCGGGCTAACAGTGGAGTGTCATGGAGGTGACGCACAATTTAGCAGCAGCAAATCTCTCTCTCACAGAGGCAGAGGGGTAATAAGGTGTGTCTCAGTTATGGACGCCCCGAGAAAGCGTCACATGATGGTATTGAATGTGCCCGTCCTCCTAGGACAAGAGAGGGCTTGTGGAGGGATACAGGGTTTTCTCAGATCTGGCAATGAGAGGAGAGACTCTCTCTCATCAGCATGGTTTTATGCTCATTTGTCTAGAAGGTGAGATATGAGGTGATGTTCTGAAAGAGCCCCATGACCCGGGCTTTCTCAGAAGAGTTAGTACAGATAAGCTGGAAAGAACTGAGGGCTAAGGCTTGTGCTGCCTAGAAAGGGAGAGGCAATGATGAAGGTGGGGGTGGGGATAGAGCCCAGTCTAGAGGCCCAGAGACCTCTTGGAACAGGTTCAGAGGGAATGGGTGAAGGAGTAAGAGCAGGGGTTCTCAAACTGGGGGTCGAGACCCCTCAGGGGGTCATGAGGTTATTACATGGGGGTTGTGAGCTGTCAGCTTCCACCCCAAACCCTGCTTTGCATCCAGCATTTATAATGGTGTTAAATATATAAAAAGTGTTTTTAATGTATAAGGAGGGGTCGCACTCGGAGGCTTGCTTTGTGAAAGGGGTCACCAGTACAAAAGTCTGAGAACCCCTGAGTAAGAGGATGCTGGAGAGTGTTTAGCTTGTGATATGGTGAGAACTGGAATAAGATTACAGTATTAGGTAGGGGGAACATGTGGCAGCAAAGGTGTGGTTCAGTGCTCTTACCCTAGATATCACAGAGACTGGCCTGCCACGGGTATGGGGTGCATTGGTGAGGAGATTCAACTGTGTAATGGCTGGGGGGATGCTTCTATTTTGGTTGGCTGTGATTATTTTTCTTTGTCTTTCTGTTTTTCATGGAGGGACTTATGAGTATTAAGGAGCTGGGTTTGTGCCCAAGTATTGGCAGGACTCCAAAAGCAGAAACTTCCCTGAGTGGTGTAAAAGGTCTTTACTATAAAGGAAAACTGGTTCCCTTGTCTGTATTTTCTTATATAGTATGAATATTTCTTGCAATTCACTCTTGCTCCTTCAGATAATCTAAAAATATTAATTATTTGGAATTAAGTTGAACACAACATTGAGTTGACAGATAAAAAGTCCAACAGAAAGATGCTTAGTATGAAACATTAAACGTTTCTGGCTGGGAAGGGCCAATAGAAAGCTAGAGAGGAGAGGGGGGGTAAGTACGAATTGAGGGAGAAGTTGTAAGCATGAAGGGGAGTGGGAACACAGACATCTTGGGGGCAGAGCCAAAGTGAGACTACTGTGACAAAAGAAGCAGGAACCATCTGAGGACCAGGAGGGTTCCGCTTTTTCATGTTCTAGAAACTGTAAATTGCAACTGTCGTCCCGTTTGGAGCTTGGGTTTTATGTCCCTTGACTCGGATTGTACAGATGCTCTCTGTTACGTGTTTCCAGAAAATTGGCAGGAGAAGGTTAAAAACCCTTGGGCAATTTCCCGTTTCCAAAATTTTCCATGTACCACAGCCGTTTTTTCTCAATGTCTCAATTCCCAGCTTGCCTTTCATTATAAAATATCCATATTCAATTTGATAAAATTCTTCAGTGTGGTGAGCTTTGCTGCAGAGAATAGATGCCTTCCCTATTTTTCCTTTTAAGCACAACAGGCATTTTGATGCTGATCAACTTCATTTTAGCCGCTCATGTATTATCAATAAGTAGTGATCCTTTGTGTAATGACTATATGCTAATTAATTTTATCTGCATGTACAAATCTACTTCCTCGCTTAGCAGCTGACTCCACTAGTGCAATCTCATCCCACATACCACAGAACCAGGTGTCTTAAGTGACTTCCCAGAGCTCCAGAGCTCCATGTAGGTTCAAAACTTTGTCTCTTTCAACCACAGAAATTGGTCTAATAAAAATACTCTCTCACCTACCATGTTTTCCTTTAATGACTTTTAATGCTCTGAATCATTCTAAGCATCGCAAAAATAAATGTGTTAACTACCTGCCCCTCACCTTCAAGCCCTCCTGCAAATAAGAAAATACCAATCCTTCCTGTGTAAATCTTTTTTTTTCAAATTGACTCTTTACTCTCTGATCAAATCCCATCCAGATAATGTGAATGTACCTCACTCTCAGTTTTTGGTTAGGATTAAATTTATATCTTTTTTAAGCGAAGTTATTTAAAAATTGACTTTTTAAAAAATGAAGAATTTTGCAGAAAGCTGACGCTATTTTGTGTGCACTATTTTTTTTTTTTACATTTACATTTAAAAACTGTTCACATTCTTGTTTTCCAATAAATCGTTATTTTGGAATTTACTAAATGTTTTTATAAGTTTGGTTTTTTACAAAACGGTGAAAATATTTTGAAAAGTCAGTCAGTTTTGAACCCTATGGAATGGAAAACCACTTAGAAGTTTCGTCATCCTTCAGTTTTCATTTTTTGAACGAGCAGCTTCTGTTCTTTATTAGAACAGACTGATGTGTCACTAAAACTGAAATCTCCCTGTTTTTCAATGCTTGTCCTCTCAACTACAAAACCAATTGTTGCTCCTGACTTTTGTAAACTCCAGTAGGCTATACCTGATCTAAAAGAGTCATTAGCCAAATGTGCTGGTGAAATTACAAGGGGCTGGATGCAGAACATAGTTATGTCAGCGGACAAGCCTAGGGACTACTGTGGTGGTGTAACATTGTTGTATGTCCTCTAAAGAGGGCTTCCAGTGACACCTCATCCGCTCTATAAACCACAAATCTCCTCTGACCTGGAGTTAGGCCTGGTCTACATTACAGAACTTGGGGTCAATGCGAAGGCAGCTAATGTCAACCTTGGTGACTGTACTATAATGTTTATGTCTCGGCACTGATGTATAGCTTATGCCCTGTTACGTTCTGACTTGCTCTTGCTGATTTGATCAGTTGGCAAGAGCAAGCGGGAGCACAATATGCCCCATTTTCTGCGTCAAAAAAGTGGTGGTTGTGGAGAAACAATGGCGGCGGGGAGAACAGTGGTATGCCTGCTCTCCACCCCACAGGAGCACGAGGTGCGGACAGGGCTCCCAGCAAGTGGCTCTGGAGTGCCGAGCTCCGCGACCAGCTAGGGAAGGTAGCGAGAGAGGGGTGTTCGAGGGCTCAAGGCCACGTGCGTCCCTCATTTTCCCTTTTGGGAAAATATGACGCACCCTGACAATGCCAGGCACAACAAAGCAGACAGCCTATAACCATTGGGGATAATTTTCTTCTCAACTGAGGTATAATCTCTGAGTTAAAATACTATGTTATACGTTAATCACCACTCCAGAGAGAATGGATTTAACTTATCATCAATAAAAAATGGCCTCATCTCCAAATCAAATGTTAAGGCAGAACTACACCAAACGAAGATACTGAGTGATGCTAGAGATGAACCTAGTACGGTGTAGATCATACTGAAGATAACTGTGCCATATTTTGAGATTATGTCGCCAATCCACACCCCGAAAGCCTCCCCAGCATAGCGCTCATGTCAGCACTAGTCCACTCTGTGTTAAGTACATTAAACAAAGAGGAAAACAATAAATTCGGTTTTGGAATGAGTTGTTGGTGACTGAGGGAAGGTAAGTGGTATAACATGCCTACATTCCTACCCTCAACCGGGAAGTGTTTCGCTGACAGAGGGAGGAGAGGGGTGTCTGCTAAACATAGCTAGGCTTGTTCTGCTAGGGTGTGGTTGTTTATCTCATACCCGTCCTTGACAGCCAAATCGCCTGTATAAATAAGTGAGACTACACCGCAAGTGACTGTTGTCTACACCACTCCTTTCTGGCCCCCTTGGAGAAGACGTCAGGGAAACATGGTCAGAATCCAAACAAACATTTTCGACTGGCCAAAAGGGTCAAAAATCTCTAAGCAAAGGGGAACCACACGCCAAGCCTTAATAAACACATCATATGCAGCAAGCATCGTATGCTGCACAGGGGTGAGTAAGAAACACAGTACTACGTCAGTGCGACTAGCGCCCTCACGCTGTACGCCATACGGAACTGCATCACTTGATAAATATGGCGAGACCCAAGAGCCACATAGTCGTATCTACAGACTTATTGTTTACACCCAAGTCTTGATGACATTCGGCGAGCCCTATAACCTAGACCAAGCACGGTTCCTACAGTTAGTACCTCACGTTTGTGCACGCTGAATACTTGCCCTTGTTAGCGGTCGCACATAGTTGGCAATCTACTTTGATGAGCTACCATGAAGTCCAGAATTGTGCGATGCAAGACGGCGGTGCAATATCGAATAGTTATCAAGGATTTATTTGTGTATACTGTTGAAATTAATAAGCCGATCTGGTGGGTTTACTAGCAGTGACCCGTTGAAGACGTACAGGTGGAAGTGGCTAGCTTCCAAGTCCTTTCGATAGTGACTCTGGGAGCATCAAACTCTACCTCTGGCCACAGTGGAGACCACGCCTCGTTGCCTCTGTGAGTAATAACTCATCCCAGATTGGCACCTCTTCTTGATGCCGTTCTTGTTTATTGCTGAGCTGGTTGCTGCTACTCTGGCACACCCTGAACCGGCCGGTGCCTTGCAGCCTAGATCTATGTCATGCCCTAGTTCATAGTGATTTTTTATGTCGCCAGCCGCATCTCTTCCACCTATGGGTGACCATAAGCCTTTGTGTGATTTAGTGCATACTCTATTCTATACTCTCTCACTAGTATTTATAGATCCATACACAAATCGAACCTTAGAATGCTATTTCGCCCGGACTTGAAGACCAAGATCGTTTGCGAGAGTCTCTCCACTTGAGCGATGCCCTACCACCCTGCTAAACACTGGAGTTTCGCTTCTTTCCCTGACTTCTCAACGATATAGTAGAAAGGACACGAAGCGTGCAAACAGCTAGCTTACATGCATACGCGACCTACCGCTGCCCGGCAAGGATAGATTTGTGGATAGCTGACGCTACGTAATAAGCATGGTGATTCAAAGTCCGAGTACTGTCTTTCGTCTATTGGGCTTCAAATCCTCCAGGCTACAATAGACAAGTCAAATAGCCCTCCCCTCACCTACTCCTGGTTCGTTCATTTGAAGAGGGATACCGACATCTGCTTTACACTCGGTTGACGGCATCAACCTGCACCTGATCCTTTCCCTTCCCCGCGTTGGAAGCAATACTTAGTATGCGCTCTCTACCCGTGATTGTTGTGCTTCACGGGAAAGCCACGGTGGTGGCCCCGGTTGCGAGTGCTGGCAGCCGGTTAGTTTCCGCCTGCCCCAGGCTGGTTGTCTACTCCACAGGCTGATCTCTCATCAGCTTCAGGAGTTTGACCTGCTGTTGGCCACAGGGCAGCCACGGCCAAGCACTAGGTTCAACGGGGCTGGGGGGGCTCTTAGAGGGAGGGGAACCATGGGCCTAGGGGGTAGATGGGGTATAGATGGCGTATGGAAGCATCAAACAATGCACCATAAACTTTACGCCTCTCTCTGAATTTGTTCCATACAGATACACCGAAATACATTAGTTATTAGGTATTAGTATTGGCCTTGGACTGCTTAGTCAAGAAAATACTGCAGTTGTAGGCTCATTCTATCATTTTTTCCAGCCCTTGCTAATTTGTTTTAAATTTGAAAGCAAGGTTGAAGGGGCATGGGAACTCGCGATGGGACTCAGTAGCCAAGAAACCAATCGTCAATCATCTTACCAGAATGATCTAAAGGGTTCACATCATACGTGACAATGGCACATTATGCAGGTCAGTATCTTGATGGCATAAAAACAGGGTCGAGTATGAATACAAGTAGATCCGAGTAAAGAAACTGTAACAAGGAAACTGCCAAGCATTTGAGGAGATGAGGGGTACTCAGTCGAGATGTTTCAATGGGTGTAAGTTTCAGAGTGCTTTGTTCTGACTAGGTGCCTAGGGCGTCCTGTATGTTGAATCCATTGTGAGGAGATCTGGCGGGTTTGCCATACATGCCCTGAGAGGTGTGAACTGCCATCTCTGCTCTTGAGTTTTTGCCTGGTGGCTTATTTTAAGCATGGGAAGATCACATTTCACAAGCTTTCGTGATAAGCTAGGTATAAGATATTTACCGATTATTTGGACACGTACATGTTGCTATAGTATGGCTGTTTCGGTGATAGTTTACATGAACAATGACTCAGTGCATCGCAATTATTGTAATCTTCTGAACGACTCTCAGCTGCCATGACAACTCATCTGTGAATTAGTTAGACACAAGGGTGAAGCAGGTTTCACGGATGTTATACAGGATGAACCATGGGAGGTGCTAGCTGTTCTTTCCGGCAGTGAAAGTCGTATATAATAAGTGGTGAAGGTATTGTTGATGGAAAAAATTGAATAATGGGTTGGAAGTTACCATAGGTACTAGGACGCAAATTTCACAGTAGGTCTAAGAGGCCCCAGCCATGTCAACTGCAAAGCGTTGATCGTGATCATTTTCAACGTTCTGCCATCTGCGGCAGGGAGGGAAAGCAACCTAATGGTCCAATGCACTCATTTAGATCTCCCCTTTGATCAGCACTTCAGTCACTTGGTGTGGTGTCTCTAGATGTAGGTGAAAGGGAGAGGAAGAGCGTGGCAAACATCTCTCCCTTTTATCATGTCCTTTTTTCCCTCTTGGCTTTGCCTGCCCCACCCTTCAGAGTCAGGTGAGCATTACCTCATTGCAGTTCCAAACTGACCAAAGGAAGAGGGGTGACTCAGTCGAGAGTTCAACAGATTCTTTTGTTACTGCCTAGGCCAGCGTCCTTTGTTCCTGTGGGGCTGGGCTGGGTTTGTCCCATACATGCCCTGATGAGGTGTGAACTGCCTCTCTGCTCTTGAAAGTTTTTGCCTGGGCTTATTTTAAGCCATGAAGACACATTTTCAGCCTCATAACTATATATATATAACCTATGACACTGTAACATTACTATAACAACAATGCTCAGTGCCTCATGAATCTTCTGAAGACACCCGACATGACAAACTTTGCATTGGATACCACACAATCATTTTACAAGGATGAACATGGAGGTGCTAGGTGTTCCCCCAAGGTACAGAGCATCACAGTATCCCACTGTGCAACTCAACACCATCCAGACTGTCTTTTGGGAAGTTTTGGCAATTCATGAGAGGGCCTAAAGACATCACATGGGGTGACTGGGAGCATGAGGTCAACTTCCCAATTTGCAACTGTCTTCATCCCACAATGTTATCTGTATCCCATAATTTTCATGCCTTTTTTTCAAAGTCCCACAAAGTTCGCATGACTCTCCTCACTGTCCACTGTCTCTGATGGAAGCGTGCAGCCTGCACAGCTCTATACTGTTGTCATGAGCATTGCAAGCACAGGGCGCATGATCCTGCAGTATTTGCAAAGCAGCACAAAGAACTGAATGAGTGGGGAACATGATGATTTCTGGAGGACAGATTGCTGTGGGACATAGCAAGAACCAAGTCAAGGTTGTTGATGGTGTTCATGAAGCAGCTACAGATGGTTGAGCTGCACCGACAGCGGAGAAGCAAATGGCGATCACACTGTGGAAACTTGCAATGCCAGAGTGCTACCAGTCAATCGGGAATCAATTTGGAGTCAGGAAATCCACTGACGGCTGCTGTTATGCAAGTGTGCAGAACCATTAAGCTTCTGCTATCCAGGACTGTGAATCTTGACAATGTGCAGGATATAGTGGATGTATTTGCAGCAATGGAGTTCCCGAATTGCAGTGGGGTGATAGATGGCACGCATATCCCTATTTTGACACCAGATCACTTTGCCAGAGAATAGAAAGCGCTACTTCTTCTTCGAGTGATTGCTCATATCCATTCCAGTTAGGTGTGCGTGCCGTGCGTGCACGCTCGTCGAAAGATTTTTACCCTAGCAACTCCGGCGGGCCGGCAGGTCGCCCCCTAGAGTGACTCTGCCATGGCGCTTGATATATACCCCTGCCGGCCCTGTTCCGCTCCTCAGTTCCTTCTTTACCGCCGTGTTGGCGTTGGAACTGTGGGCGCGGGCATAGCTGCCTCCACTTCCCTAGCTTTCTCTTTGTTCGTTTTCTTTAGTTATAGTCTTTAGTATAGTTATAGTTAACGATTATAATAGTTATAGTTGTATATAGTTAGCGGCTTAGGCTCTCCGCCCTCCCCCGTTCCTGGCGCGGGTCATGCCCCGTTCGCCGGGGTTCAACTGTGCTCGGCCTGCAAAGAAGCCCGATGTCCACGAGCGATCCCCATGACTCCTGCTTAAAGTGCCTCAGGGATCACACATTCTGAGAAGTGCTGCATTTGCAAGGCCTTTGGCAAGAACCAAGGAGATAACCAGCGTTTTTAAACCTCTCCTTATGGGAAGCAGCGCTTCAACCCTCCGGTCCTCGGCACCGAGTGCTGAGCTCCGCTCGGCACCAACCGCACCGGGCCCGAGAAAACGCCTCTGCGGCACCGGTCCTTCCTGCCCGCGGCCCCGG
>NW_027425072.1:0-3448 GCF_003597395.2 Chelonoidis abingdonii
AGCTTCTCCATCCCCTCAGTCCCAGGGGCCCCAGCCTCTTCCCCCACCCAAAGCTGTGACCCATCCCCTACTGCCCCCCCCCCAGCTTCTCCACCCCACTCAGTCCCAGGGGCCCCAGCCTCTTCCCCCACTCAAAGCTGTGACCCATTCCCCTCCTCCCCCAGGCCTCCACTCATGGGAATCTCTGCAGGCATGACAGGACACCTGCTGGCTGCCCCAGGTCTGCCCTTGGGAAGGCAATCAGCTGCGGATGGGGAGACGAGTGGGGCTGGCCCCCAGGAACAGGGAAATGGGAGGGTGGGGGGCTCACCTGCTCAAAGGGGCTTTTGTCCTGCACCCCCTTGGCCCCCACAAAGACCCAGCTGTCGCGGAATCCAAGCTCCTTGGCCACACTGCTGCCGAGCTCGCTGAAAATCCTCCGCGTCTCTTCGTTCATCCTGGGGGCAGAGCCCTGGCTCAGCAGGAGGATCAGGGCCCTGCACCGAGCCAGCCAGGGCCCCCACCTTGGGGCTGGATGGGAGCTGGCACCTGCCAGAAGGGAAAGATCCCAGGCCCCTTTCCCCACCCCCCGAGGCAGCTAGTCCCCGCCCTGGGGCTGGATGGGAGCTGGTGCCTCCTAGAGGGGAGAGGACCTATATCCTGCCCCCCAAGCCAGACAAGCCCCCACCACTGGCCCTGAGGCTGGATGGGAGCCAGCATCCCCAGAGGGGTGAGGCCCCAGGCCCCATTCCCAGTCCCCGCCCTGGGGCTGAATGGGAGCCGGCACCCCCAGAGGGGAAAGGCCCCACTGGGCCCGCATCCCACACCCACTTGGTGGCTGGGTCGTCGTATGAGGCCACGAACACCAGGGTTCCCTCATGCAGCGTCCGAATGAACTTCAGCAGCTCGTTGACATCTGGGGTGAAAGATGCAGGGTGAGTGCAGGCCTGGGCCTCCCTGACCCACAGGGTTCCCCTGAGCCTCCCCCGAGGTTCCTGCCTATCACACAGACCTCCCATACCAGGGTCTCCCAACTGGAGCCTCCATGGATTTCCCCCGCCCCCCCAAGCCCCTCCCTGCCTCTCCCAACACATCTTCGTGGCTGCCCAACGACCCCCAATAGCTCCTCCTGCCCACAGGGCTTCCAAGCCTCCTCCCCCCACATTTCCTGCCTCTCACAGACTCCCCACCCCCTGCGCCAGGTTCTCCCACCGGAGCCAACCCCCAACACGATTCCCCCTGCCCTAGACCATCCTCATGGTGCTGCCACCCTCACCTCCAGCCACTGTCGAAGAACCTGGCAATCAAATGAGCTCCCAAATGATCCCCTGGAACCAGAGAGCACGAGATCAGTCAGAGCCTGCCCACTGCCCGCCTCCCTCTCCTTCCCCAGGCAGCTCCCTTTCCTGCCCCTGGTGCCCTCTCCCCAGTTCCCCACATACCTCTGGCTAAGCCCTTGGCTCTGGCCGCGCAGCACCACCTATACCCTTCTGCCCTGCCCCGTGCCACACAATTGTTTCCCCCTTCCCCCAACTCACCATTGTCACCCAGGGCGATGTTCAGGCCCGCCCACAATTATCTTCCACTGCTGCTCATTGCTGGATTATGAAAGTGATGGTGAGAACAGCCCACCCACCACCTATCAGGGGAGCCAGAGACAGCTGGGTTCTCATCCCTGGCTATCGGGAGGGAGGTCTTGCAGTCCAGTGGGCTGGAGGGAGCCCGTGACTCCTGGGATCGCCCTCAAACAGTTCTCCCCTAGATTAGGCAATGACTGCCTCTCTCACCTCCTATGCTGAGCCCCGAACGCTGCAACTCACATTTATTTCCAGGCAGAAATCTTGGCCCGAGAATTGGCGGACCAAACTCGGCTGATCAGCGGAAGGCGAGATGCTGCTTCCGTGCAGGGCTGCGGGAAGGCCACACTTATACCTCCTGGGCCGCGGCTCTGAGAGATGGGTGTGATGGAGGTCACCAAAGACACCCTCATACCATCCCTGGTCCCTGTGGTCTATGACAGCTCCCACTATCAGTCAAGGGTAGCCCATGGCCCTCCATGTGGGGGGACAGGTCTCCTGGAGGGGGCACTGGGTGGAGGAAGACGTGAGCTGAGCGACATAGGAGCCACGTGAGTCACCATGTTTAAATGGAGGAGTCCTCCTCCCTCACCCTATGGGATTGGGAAGCCTGGGTAGGGACACTATGGTGATGCACCAGGGTCCCTGCCCTCTGTATCTGGGACCCAGGCCCCTGCTACAACAGCCTTCCCATGGGGGTCCTGTCCGGCCTGGGACCCACCCTCTTGGGAGCCGGTACCATCATGAGGGCGGGGTAACATATCATGGACCCAGCCCCTGCTACCACGTCCCAGGGGGTCCGCCTGCCCAGCCTGGACCACAGCCGCACCGCAAGTGGTCCCTGCTCCCAGCCTGGACCCTCAGCCCCCCACTGGCCCCCCCGCCATAGTCCCGGCCCTGGTACTCAGGCCCTTGCTGAACCACCCCCCATGGGTGTCCCTGTCCCAGCCTGGGACACAGCCCCCTGCTACCACAGCACCCCCATGGGTTCTGCTCCTGGCCTGGGACGCAGCCCCATATGCTGGCCCACCACCTGCCATGATCATCATCCAGCTCCTGGTTGGGACCCACGCCCCCGTCTCTCCCGCCATATGGTCCCTGCACCCAGCTGGACCCAGTCCCACTTCCCCCCGCTCATGGGGGTCCAGCTCCACTTTGGACCCAGCCCCTGCACACTGCCCTCCACTCCCCAGGCCAGAGAACCTTCACTGTTGGTGTCTGTTTCTGGCTGCCCGCCCTGCCTGAGGGGCGGTGCTGGCCTGAAGGGGCACAGCCGAAGCTTTGCCCCAGCCTGACACTGGGGCCCAAGAAGATGAGGGGGGGTGGGGGGTGGGTGGCTGGTGATTGGGAGGGGGAAAGTCACCCATGGAGCCCAGCCCCCTTCCTCTCCCCAGACTGGGCCATCCAGCCAGGACCCCCTGCCCCCAGCATGGCACAGACCCAGGGGAGAGCAGGACAAGCCCCTGCCCGCGGGATGCAGCTCCTTGGCCAGTCACTCACCTGCCGTGGGGAGGTTCTCAGGGCCTGTGGGGAGAGAAAGAGCAACCCCGGGACCACAGTCATCAGTGTGTCCTCAACCCCCACAGTCCGCACTGGGTTCCAGACACTTGGTTCCCTATTGTCTTTCCCCCCCACCCACTGCTTGGGGTGGCCATGATGTTGCCCCAGCGAATGACCTTGCCATCCCAACCCTTGCCAGGGATCAGGGCCCTTTGTACCACTAGCACTGTGGAGTCATCCCCTGTTGAAACTCCTTAGCACAATGGCAACCAGTGTGCTAACTAGAAGGGCGGAGGGGGACACTGCAGCTCCCTGGCACCCCCAATTCCAAGGCAGATCCCCTCAGGAGGCATCCCAGCTCCTGCTTATAGCCGTATCTCTTCTCTCAGGTG
>NW_027425072.1:3473-4704 GCF_003597395.2 Chelonoidis abingdonii
CCGCCTCCCAGTATATCCACCCTCCGGCTCCGCCCCCCACCCCGCTAGGACACAAGCCCGGCTCCGCCTCCCGCCTATAGCTCCGTCTGCCGCCTATATCCACCCTCCGGCTCCGCCCCCCTAGCCGCTAGGACCCGCCCCTAGCTCCGCACCCGCCTATATCGACCCTCCGGATCCGCCCCTCGGTACCCACCCCCGATCCTTTGCCTCCCCCCTTGCCTGGATCCACCCCCTCCCCGTCCCCACAGCCCAGTTCCCCCCCCACATTGCGGGGGGAGCTCTGGGGCAGGTGGGGCAGAGCCCGCCCCCCCAGATGGGAGTTTCCATCGGGGGTGGCACAGAGAGAGGCTGGAATTGCGGAGGTCTGTTAATTGGCCCTTAACTATACCCGGCTGGACAAAGTGGTGACAATGTGGGGGGTCCTCTAGGGCGAGTGGGGGCTCTTCCCGGGGGGATGGAGAAAAGTGGGGGGGAAATCTCTCCCTGGAGGAGGGGCCCAGGACACTGGGGTCCTGTTCCCAGGAACAGCCCCATGGGCCACCTAGACCAGTGTCCCAACTCCAGTAATGCTGCAGTGCCCCAGCATGAAATGAATGAACCTTGGAGATGGAGCGGGGCCTGCTGTTCCCACATCTCACCCCAGCAGTGCCTGCATCTCAGCACTGGGCAAAGGGTCTCCGTATAACCAGCCCCTTTGCCCTGCCATGGGGGGGGGTGTCAGCGCTGGGCGAGGGGTCCCTGTATAACCAGCCCCTGCCCCACCCTGGAGGGGACACGTCCTGGCGCTGGGCGGGGGGGGTCCCTGTATAACCAGCCCGTCTGGGTTCTCTCCTTTAGAGAGTGAGGGGGGGGGCGGTGCTAGAAGCCGGACTCCTGGGTTCTCTCCCAGCTCTGGGGGCATAAATGTATTTCTCCTATAGACATGGGGCTCTAAGCCCCTTGTTCAACCACCACTGAGCAGCTTTGTACCCAGCAGAGGGCGCTGTCCTGCCATATCAGCCCGGAGACGCTGGGCCCAGCCCCAGAAGCTGGGGCGAGGCTCTGGGGCACTTAAAATCCTCCTGGGTTGCCAGGTGTGGGCATGCTGGGTCCTGGTATAAGCCCCTCCCCTCCCAGAGCTGGGGGGAGAACCCAGGAGTCCTGGCTCCCAGCCCCCCTGCTCTGACCCACCAGCCCCCACTCCCCTCCCAGAGCTGGGGGGAGAACCCAGGAGTCCTGGCTCCCAGCCTCC
>NW_027425073.1:0-1109 GCF_003597395.2 Chelonoidis abingdonii
AAAAAAAAAAAAAAAAAAAAAAAAAAAAAATTTAAGTTAGAGCAATACCTCTTATTGTCTCTGTCCTAGGTGATGCCTACACTGCACAGCTGTGCCGCTAAAGCCTTGCAGTGTAAGGGACGCAGTGTAGCCGCTAGTTGTAAGGGACGCAGTGTAGCCGCTAGTTGTTGGCATGAGAGCTTTCCCACCAACAAAGCACTGTCCACACCTTCACTTTTTGTGGTTAAAACTTTTGTCAGTCAGGAGGGTGTTTTTCTCACACCTCTGACCAATGAAAGTTTTAACAAAAGTGCAGTGTAGACATAGTCCTACATACTCTGAGACTGCTGTATGAGGTCAGAAGGCACACTAAGGCCATGTCTACACTGGCAAGTTCCTGTGCAGTAAAGCAGCTTTCTGTGTTGTAACTCCCAAGGTACACACTGCAGATAGTGTGCAGAAACTGTGGAGTTGCAGTGCTGTAAAAAAACCACCCCCACGAGAAGAATCCAGTCTTCTGCACCAGGGGTACAGCACCACAGTGCCAGTGTAGACACCCAGCTTGACTACAGCACTGCAATTGGCCTCCGGGAGATGTCCCACAATGCCAGTTCTTGCCTCTCTGGTCATCGTTTTGACCTCTACTGCCCTGCCCTCAGGCGACCAACCATAATCCCGCCTCATAAATTCCTTTGGAATTTTGGAAGTCCCCTTCCTGTTTGCTCGGTGATGCACGCCGTGGTCTCAGCGCATCTTTCCAGAAGGCTACACCAGGCAATCCCCCACTTGGAGCAATGCAGAGCTGCTGGACCTCATCAACATTTGGGGAGAAGAGGCTGTGCAGTCCTAGCTGCGCTCCAGCCATAGGAATTATGATACCTATGGACAGATTTCATGTTCCATGACAGAAAGGGGCCATGACTGGGACACACTGCAGTGCAGGGTCATAGAATCATAGAATATCAGGGTAGGAAGGGACCGCAGGAGGTCATCTAGTACAACCGCCTGCTCAAAGCAGGACCAATCCCCAATTAAATCATCCCAACCAGGGCTTTGTCAAGCCTGACCTTAAAAACCTCTAAGGAAGGAGATTCCACCACCTCCCTAGGTAACCCATTCCAGTGCTTCAC
>NW_027425073.1:5110-6844 GCF_003597395.2 Chelonoidis abingdonii
TACCACCAGTTGTCACGGAGAGCCGTGGGGGAAAGTCCGGTCCTGGCAACGCTTCCCTGGAGATCTACACAGTGACTCTCAGCCAGCCAGTGATACAGGTTTATTGGATAAAAAAAACAACAGGATACGAAGCAAGGATTACAGCAAGCTTTGGCAGGGCACAAGCCAAGGACCCCTGCATACGAGTACCCCATTCTGGGGATTCGGGTGCTTGGATTCCCAGCTTAGGATGCCCTGAATCTTCCGAACACACAAGCCCAAATGCAAACTCGAACTACTTCCCTCCTGCCATCCCCTTCCTTTGTTCATTCCTTCCCGGCATAGGTTGTGACCTTTCCCAATCCTTACCTCGCTCAGGTTACAGGCTCCGGAACAGATCCTCATCCCCTAAAGTCCTTCCCTGCTCTCCTATTCCCGCACAGACACCACCCATGCTCCAATCACAGGGGGATATGCTGGTGTGTGTGTGCGCGTGTCCCTGGGGGGGGTAGCTGGTGTGTGTGTGCGCGTGTCCCTGGGGGGGGTAGCTGGTGTGTGTGTGAGTGTGTCCCTGGGGGGGGTAGCTGGTGTGTGCGTGTGTCCCTGGGGGTGGTGGGTAGCTGGTGTGTGTGTGTGCATGTCACCAGGGGGGGTAGCTGGTGTGTATGTGTGTGTGTGCGCGTGTCCCTAGGGGGGCATAGCTGGTGTGTGCGCGTGTCCCTGGGGGGGGCATAGCTGGTGTGTGCCCGTGTCCCTGGGGGCGGGGTAAGCTGGAGCATGAGCGTGTGTCTGTGCATGTCCCCCTGTCCACAGGGGCTCGCTTGCCAGTTACATTATTAATCTTTTGCTTTTCCATCCCTCTTGCTTTCCCTACCAAGCCCAGAATTCTTGTTTTCTTTCTTGGGGGGTTGTGACAGCAGCCAGCTGGGGCTCTGGATGTGACCTCAGCTTCCACCTACACCCAAATGGACAGCTGAGAGAGGACCTAGATCAGACCCTTAGTCTGGCCAGTTACTCTTGGCTCTATGCAGCCTGACAGGCAGGTCTCCGGGTTGCCCCCTGCCCCTGTCCTCGCTGAGCAGCTCCTGTGTGCAGGGCATTTCATCAGCTCTCCTTGCTCAGGGTGATGGGGGTGCATCCCAAAAGAGGAAAGAGCCCACGTAGCTGAGTGCGGCCGATTGCCAGGGTCCATGTCCAGGTAGCAGGACCCTCCTGTGGGGCTCCTCCTATGGTGGCCAGTGGGGGGGCAGCGGCAGAGATCAGGATGCCTCGTGCCTTTGCTTAGATCCCTGCTGCGGGGATCCCTGCTGCTTGCGTTACCCTGGGTGGCTGAAGAGGCTGCTGTTTGCTTTGCTCAGGAAATGTGCATCACTGACTGGGTCTGCCCCTTGGGGAGGAATTACAAAGCCCCGTTTGGCTCTTATCCTCTCCCCTGGGCTGGGCTTGGCACCTGCAGCCTGTCTCGCCAGCCCCTGCCCAACGCAGCTCGGGGGCCAGGGGAGGCACAGGCTAGACCTCTCCTTGAACAATGTATCAACTTCCAGTCCGGCTCATCTACCCAATGGGGAGACACCGACTCAGAGAATCACTGACATGTCGGGCTGGAAGGGACCTTGAGTCCAGTCCCCTGCACTAAGGCAGGAGCGAGTAACCCTCGACCAGCCCTGGCCCGAGTTTATCGAACCTGTCCTTAAACAGCTCCAGTGATGGGGATTCCACACCCTCCCTTGGAAGGGCTTAACTCCCCTTGGAGTC
>NW_027425074.1:0-6125 GCF_003597395.2 Chelonoidis abingdonii
TCAATAAATGGGGCAGAGGAGCAGAATCTTCTTGCTCCCTTCAAACAATTTAAACTTTGTTTAAATAATTCATAGACATTTAGCTTTTTTTAAAAATATCTACTATTTTGTGGTATTTTTAGAGAAATGTTGTACTTCTTTTTGGTGCAGTTCAAATTATATTAATAGGCCATCAGGGACCATAGTGACTGTCTAGTCTGACCTCCTGTATAACGCAGCCAGAAACCATCTCCAAAACAATACCGAGAGTGAATCCTTTAGAAAAACATCCAATCTTGATTTGAAAGGTATCAGTGATGGAATCTACAAAATAAGTAATTAATAATAAACTAAGTGAGATATTCAAAGGGGATTAATGGAGCTAGGCACTCCTCTTCTGTAGAAAGCCAATAGGATTTAGACACACAAATCAAGTAGGTTCCTTTGAATACTGCAACCTATCTGGATAATGACGGCATACAGTTACTTTATAGCAGATAAAACTCAATGAGGGGTAGAAACTCACTTTCCCCATGCCATAGACCATTCACTCACTGAAGATGATGAGACTCCACCATGGGCAGGTTATTCGAGTACTGTGCCTCTTAGGACACGTCTACAGTACAAAATTAATTCAAACTTATTTTATTCGAATTTTCGGAAGCAATTTTATACATTTGGAGTTGAGTGTCCCCACTAAAGTGCAGGAATTCAGCAGAGTGCGTCCACAGTACCAAGGCTACCATCGAATGTCGGAGCGGTCCACTGTGGGAAGTTCTCACACATTTCCCACAGTCTCTGTTGCCCATTGGAATTGTGGGTTAAGCTCCCAGTGCATGATGGGCCAAAAATATTCTCATGGGTGTTTCTGGGTGTATGCCATCACTGGCTCCTCTGTCCTTGAAAGTTATGGCAGACGCTATACTACCAGCAGATGGTGCAGCACGGTGCACCGCCTGTCTCCTGGTACTGTGAATCCACCTCGCATGTCCTCTTGTCTTTCTATCTACTCTTTCATCTAAGCATTTCCCACCTTTTTTGGCTACCATGAACAGAGCTGCACAGCTTCCGTCACTTTTTCCTTGTTCTCTGTCCTGGGCTCCTGTGGAAGCTACAGAAGGCAACAAATCCTTGCTGGTTTTCGGCCATTGTGAACAGAACCACATAGCTTCCACTGCTTTTTCCATGTTGTCAGTCATGGGCTCCCATGGAAGCTACAGACAGCAACAATTCCCCACAGTTTTTCGGCTATCATGAACAGAGTTGCACAGCTTCCGCCACAAACTCTACTCTCCCGCTCTTGCAGCTCTAACAAGCTTACCTACTCTGTGAAAGCTACAGAAGACAACCATTTACTGTCTTTTATCTGCCATCTTGAACCGAATAGCTCATTTTGCGCCCTTTTTCCAGGATTACCCTTGCAGGCGCCATAGCTCAGCAAGTATGGAGCCCGCTCAGATCTCCGCTGCACTTTTGACCATTGTAAATACCTTGCACATTATCCAGCAGTATGTGCAGTACCTGCAAAACTGGGAGAGGAAGTGACGACAACACAATTACTATACTGATGAGGACATGGACACAGACATTCCTAGAAGCACAGCATGTGGCAATTGGCAGATCATTGTGGCGTTGGGCCAGGTTCATGCACTGGAACGATGATTCTGGGCCCAGGAAACAAGCACAGACTGGTGGGACCACATAGTGTTGCAGGTCTGGGATGATTCCAGTGGCTGTGAAACTTTCGTATGTGTAGGGCCACTTTCCTGGAACTTTGGGACTTGCTGTCCCCTGCCCTGAAGCGCAAAGACACCGAAATGAGAGCAGCCCTCACAATTGAGAAGTGCGTGGCAATAACACTGTGAAAGCTCATAACGCCCAACAGCTACCGGTCAGTCGGGAATCAGTTTAGAGTGAGCAAATCTACTGTGGGGGCTGCAGTGCTGCAAGTAGCCAACACAATCATTGACCAGCTACTATCAAGGGTAGTAACTTTGGGAAATGTGCAGACCATTGTGGATGGCTTTAATGCGCTGGGGTTCCCTAACTGCGGCTGGGCGATAGACAGAAGGCAGATTCCTATCTTGGCCCCGGCACACCGGGGCGGCCAGTACATAAACTGCAAAGAGTACTTTTCCATGGTGCTGTAAGCACTGGTAGATCACAAGGGACATTTCATCAATATCAACATGGGATGGCCTGGAAAGGTGCATAATGCTCTCATCTTCAGGAACTCTGGTCTATTTGAACAGCTGTGGGAATGGATTTACTTCTCAGATCAGAAAATTACTGTTGAGGATGTTGAAATGCCGACCGTTATCCTTGGGGACCCAGTCTACCCCTTAATGCCATGGCTCATGAAGCCATACACAGGCACCCTGGACAGTAGTAAGGAGCAGTTCAACTATAGGCTGAGCAAGTGCAGGACTGGTGGTAGAATGTGCTTTTGGATGTTTGAAAGGGCGCTGGCGCGCGTTTTACTGACTCAGTTAGATCTCAGCACAACCCATATTCTTACTGTAATTGCTGCTTGTTATGTGGTCCACAATATCTGTGAGAGTAAAGGGAGACTTTTATGGCAGGGTGGGAGGTTGAGGCAATTCGACTGGCGGCCAATTTCACACAGCCAGATAACAGGGCTATTGGAAGAGTGCAGCAGGGTGGGCTGCGCATCAGAGAAGCTTTGAAAGCCAGTTTCATGACTGGCCGGGGTTTGGTGTGACAGCTGTGTTTGTTTCTCTTGAGATTACTCGCCCTGCCCCCCATATATTAAAGGAAATAAAGTCTAAATTGTTTAAAAAACTGTTCTTTATTGTTTGTTGCACAACACATTGAGAAAAATCAGAAGGCAGACTGGTGCGAGGGGTTGGGGGTGGAGGAGGAGGGAAGGACAAGTCCAGAAACCATACCAAAAGTTTGCCAGCTTTCTGGTGCTTGGGCGATTCTCTGGGGTTGAGTGTGTAGGTCCCTGTAGCCTCCCCCCTCGTGTTCTTGGGTATCTGGATGAGGAGGCTATGGAACTTGGGGAGGAGGGAGCGCAGTTATACAGGGGTTGCAGCGGCAGACTGTGGTCTTGCTGCCTTTCCTTCATGAGATCCACCATACAGTGGAGCATGTTAGTTTGCTCCCCGATGAGTGTGACCATAGCATCCTGCCTATTCTCATCGCGTGAGTCCCTCCTTTCTTTGTGTTCCTGTAATGCTTTAAGTGATTCTGCAATTGTTTGCCTCCATGCATTCAACTGGGCCCTATCAGTGCGGGAGGACTGCATGAGCTTGGCAAACATGAACATGTCTTCTCGAGTTCGTTTTTTCCGCTTCTAATCTGGACCAGCCTCTGGGATGGAGTAGATAGGGCCGCGTTGAAACATTTGCCCCTTTCGGAGGAGAAAAAGTGAAGGTAGTATTTTAAAAGATACATTTCAGAGAACAAAGGGGACACTTTGGTATGAGTAAGCCATCACACATGGCTGGGCAACCGAATTCAGCTTGTAGGCAGCCTAGGGGCACGTGGGGTTCTGCTTCTTCTACATTCATTTCAATGTTTTCAAATTGCTGGGCCCCTTTCCCATAGCAAGCAATGCCTAGTGGGTTTGCCATAAAGAAGGGCCTGTGGGCTCTCTGGGATGATCACTTCACACAACACCCAACCCCCCTCTCCCCCGCACCACTGCGTGGCTCTGATGAGGCTCTGAGCAGGTATATGCCCTTTAAACTACTCGCGAACAGCCCAGAGTGACTTTGATCAGGCTCTCACTCATGAGAAGTACCTTGTCCAGGGTCACGTGCTGGGAGCCCGCATTGGGAGGGGGGAGGCTATTGGCTCCAGCGTTAAGCATAGTTCCTGCCTGGGGGAAAAACGGATTCTCCACTTGCCGCCTGTGCACTGTTCTCCTCCTCTTCCTCCTCCTCCTCCTCCAATGACTATTTATCTTCGCTCCATGCAACTCCCCCCTTGCAGGTGTCCATGGAGAGTGGGGGGGTAGTGTTGGTGTCCCTCCCCTTAATTGCATGGAGATCATGGTGGAAGCGGAATGTATGGGGCTGTGATCTAGAGCACCTGTTTGTCTCCCTGGCTTTTTTGGTATGGTTTGCTTGAGCTCCTTGAGATTTGTGCAATACTCCCTGGAGTAGCTTCTTTCCATCATGGCTCTGGAGGCTCTTTAGCATATGTATTTGCATTCCTTTTTTTGGAACATAATGCTGCCATAAGAGACTTGTCTCCCCACCATGCGATGAGATCCAGTACCTCCAGTTTGGACCATGCTGGAGCTTGTCTACTAATCTGGGATTGCGTGGTCTCTTGTGATGGTGCATGCTGCATGGTCATCTGTGATTGTGGACTTTGCTGACGGTCACCTGTGCCGATGGTGACCAAACAGGAAATGAAATTCAAAAGTTCCCGGGGCTTTTTCTGCCCACCTGGCTAGTGCATCGGAGTTGAGAGTGTTGTCCAGAGCGGCCAGAAGGGAGCATTCTGGGATACCTCCTGGAGGCCAATAATGTTAAATTGCATCCACAATACCTTTAACCTGGGATTGAGATCTCGATATAAGTGCTATTCCACTTGACGAGGTGGAGTACAGAAATTGATTTAAAGAGCCCTTTAAATCGAAAAAGCTGGTTTGGTCATGTGGACAATCTTTTTTTTTTTTTTTTAATTAACTCGGCTAATTCCGAAATAACAGACTAGTATATACCAGGCCTTAGACTTTGCTCTGAATCAGGTAGTACTGGCCACTATCAGTCTACCATCTGCAGAATGATGGGTTGGTAGAAGGGTTTAACGGAACCCTCAAGGCTACGATACGGAAGGTGGTAAGTCGGGATGGGAAGGATTGGGACACCCTACTACCTTATCTTATGTTCTCTATCCGGGAGGTACCTCAGGCCTTAACTGGGTTTTCCACCTTCGAGTTATTACACGGGCTTCACCCCTGTGGCATACTAGATATCACCAAAAAGATCTGGGAAGAGGAACTCAATGAAGGGAGAAATATAATAGAACATGTAATACAGATGCGAAACCGGATAGCCTGGGTCACCCCTATTGTACGGGAACATTTGGAAAAGGCACAGAAGGCCCAGAGAACACATTACAATCACCAGGCAAAAGTCCGACAGTTCCAACCAGGGGGTCGGGTGATGGTGTTGGTACCCACGGCAGAAAGCAAGCTTCTGGCCTAATGGCAGGGACCCTATGAGGTGGTTGAACCTGTGGGGGAAGTAACCTACTAGGTGCGGCAGCCAGGACACCAAAAACAATAACAGATTTATCACGTTAACCTTCTGAAATGCTGGCATGCACAAGAGGCATGCATAACTGTCCAAAAAGACCTAACTCAGGAAAACAAGCCTTCCAAACAGGTGAGAGTGTCTCCCGATTTAATACCAGACCAGAAGAATGAGGTGCCTGAGATGATCTTCCGGAACCAAGATGTGTTCTCAGCAAAACCGGGTTGAACAACCAAGATATATCACAACATCGTCATGAACCCTGGGGCCAGAATAATAATGAGGCCCTATTGGGTGCCAGCGGCCAAAAGGGAGGAAATAAAAGCAGAAATAAAAAAAATGCTAGAGTTGGGGATCATTGAAGAATCCCACAGTCAGTGGTCCAGCCCAATCGTGCTGGTGCCCAAACCTGATGGCACCACAAAGTTTTGCAATGACATCCGGCGACTAAACGAAGTATCCCAGTTTGATGCATACCCCATAGCTCACATAGATGAGCTAGTGGACCATCTGGGTAATGCCCAGTATTTGACTACTGTAGACTTGACAAAGGGGTACTGGCAGATTCCCCTTGCGGAAGAAGCAGAGGAAACGACTGCGTTCTCTACACCAGAGGGTCTTTTTTCAATATACTGTCCTCTCTTTTCGACTACCTGGGGCCCAGCTACTTTCCAGCACCCCATGGATAAGCTATTACTCCTGTATAACAGTTATGCTGCTGCCTACTCGGATGATGTGGTCATTCATACCTCAGACTGGGAAACCCACCTAAAGAAGGTTGAGGCAGTCCTTGACACCTTCAGGAGAGCTAGGCTTACAGCAAACCCTGCCAAGTTCACTGTAGGGTTTACAGAGGCCAAATATCTTGGCTACATTGTGGGAAAAGGTCTGGTAAAACCCCAAGTGAACAAG
>NW_027425075.1:0-1261 GCF_003597395.2 Chelonoidis abingdonii
TAACGGAAAGCCAAAGAATCAAATGGACGCTCATGGAGGGAGGGAGGGGGGACTGAGGACTCCAGCTATCCCACAGTTCCTGCACTCTCCGAAAAGCATTTACATTCTTGGCTGAGCTCCCAATGGCTGAAGGGTCAAAAACATTGTCGCCAGTAGTTCAGGGAATATGTCATCAATTTACCCCCACTCCCCTCCTCAAAGAAAAGGGAAAAAAATTGTTTCTCGCTACTTTTCAGTGTCACTGTATGTCTACTGCATGCTGCTGGTAGACGCGGTGCTGCAGCGCTAAACAGCAGCATCCTCTCCCCTCCCTTCCCCGGTGGCAGACAGTACAGTTCAAAATGACTGATAGCCGTCTTCGTCATCATCCCATGAGTGCTCCTGGCTGGTCTCGGTGAGGTTGGTCAGGGGCACCTGGGTAAAAATGGGAATGACTCCCTGTCATTCCTGGCAGATGATACAAAATGCTGGGTAACCGTCCTCATCATAGCAGCTGGAGCCTGAGTTCCATCAGCCCCCCCCCCATTCCCCTTTCATGTCTAAAGAAAAGATTCTGTACTGCTTGGACTATCATAGCAGCGGGAGGCTGCCTCCCTCTCACTTTATCTAGCTAAAAAGCCAGTGTTTCTTATTCCTGCATTCTTTATTAGTTCATCACACAAATGGGAGCACACTGCCATGGTAGTCCAGGAGGGGTGTGGGAGGAGGGAAGCAATGGGTGGGGTTGTTGCAGGGGCACCCCCTAGAATGGCATGCAGCTCATCATTTCTGCGGGATCTCTGGGGCTCTGACCCAGAGCGGCTGTGCTCTCTGGCTCTCTAGTAAACTTGCCCCAAATTCTAGGCAGGATTGACTATTTTTAGACAAAACATAAAGAAGGGAATGACCCGGGGAGTCATTCCTGTTTTTGTCCATGCGTCCCTGGTCGACCTCAGTGAGGCCAGCCAGGAGCACCCGTGACAGCAGCAGATGGTACAAAATGCTTGATAACCGTCATCACCAATACCCAATTGCAAACGGTACAAAATGATTGAAAACCATCATCTCATTGCCAAATTACAATGGCAGACAGTCCAATAGGGATGGTAACCATCTCTGCTACCTTGCAAAGGCAAATGAATGCTGCTGTGTAGCACTGCAGTACTGCCTCTGTCAGCAGCATCCAGTACACATACGGTGACAGTGACAAAAGGCAAAACAGGCTCCATGGTTGCCATGCTATGGTGTCTGCCAGGGCAACCCAGGGAAAAAGGGCGCGAAA
>NW_027425075.1:3209-9486 GCF_003597395.2 Chelonoidis abingdonii
TTCCCTCTATGCGTAACCCATTCCAGTGCCACACGCTCTCAGTCAATTTAGTGTTGTTCTAATATCTCATAACTAGATCACCCCACTGCGCAACTGTGATGACCGATTATTGCCTTGTTTCTGTCCTCTGCCACCGTACTGAAATCAGTCTAGCTCCATGCTCTCTTGGAATCCGCATCAGGTATGAAAGCAGCTACATCCCTCCTCATTTCTTTCATCTTTCTGCTAGACTAAACATTCCAGTTCTCATCGCATCTCATATATTTGTTGCCCGCAAGCCCTTAATCATTTTCCTTGTCTCTGCTTGGACCTGTCTCCATTTTTCCACATGATCATATACTGTAAGTGGGGAAGACCAAAACTGGATGTACTACTCCAGATGTGGCCTTCATCATGCACATAAATCATATGCTCACTAAATACAATACCGTTTGACTCTTTCTATAATCAGGTGCACACGTACTCATATCCACTTCTCATCTACGGTAATGCCCCAGCCCTTTCTGAATGTTTGCTGTAGACCAGTCGGTCCCCAGCTCTGTAGCCATTAGCATTGGGATTTCTCCATCCTAATTGCATGGATCTGTCACTTGTCTTGGTGAACCTCATTCAGGCTTCTTTGGCCCACTCATTACAGATTGTGTACCACTTCTCTCCAATTACAGCTTACGTCGTTTATCGCTGAAACTTGCTCACCTAGCCGATGCAATCCTCCATCATCCAGTACATTTAATAAATATTTGATCAAGACCAAGTGAACTGACGCCGCTTGATATCCTTGGCTCACCAGCTAGACATTTGACCTATGAAAATCATATCCCCTTGAGCCTTCAATCTAGCCAGCTTCTATCCACCACTAGATCCATTCATCATAATCCACTATATAGAGATCTGTGGGAGCCAGTATAAAAACTCTGATAAAGGTCAAGATATCACTCCACGAATCATTCCCATAGCAAAGGCCATTATCTCATTCATAGAAGGCAAACCACTATAAACCAGACTGTATATAGTGGAATCATGTTAAGCTGGTCCTGAATTACTTCGCTCCTCAACGTGCTTCCAAATGGACACTAGATGGACCGTGCTCCATATTTTGCCAATGATGAGCAGTGAGCGCTGACGGTTCTGTGCATCCCCTTGGTTCTGCTTTCTCTTTCCTTTTACCATTATGGGCAACTATAATTGTACCTTTTCCAGTGCCTCGACAGGATTCCCTCTTGATAACTTGTCAGTAGATAACGTGTCAAGGTAATGGCTCTGCCAATCAAAGCATGTCAGAAACTCCCTCAGCACGTTTGGATGCATTAAGATCTGGACGCCAGGGACTCTGTGCACGTCCAGACTTTCCTAACCCCAGTTCGTTTAACCTGTTATTTTTTCACCACTGATGGCTGCTATATTCCCTCCGCATACTGTGTGCCGTATCTGGACATGACCTGGTCCTGTGAGACCAAGCACAAAAGCAAGCCATTGGAGTACTAATCAGCTGTTTCCTCATCATCCTGTGTCAACTGCAATTTGCTTCCCATTCATAACGGGTCAACTTCCCGGATCAGTGAACTGTAGAGAACCCTTCTATTACGATCCTTGCTAGTGCAACTCCAATTGTGCATTGGCTTTCCTGATTACAAGCCCTACATGCTTGAAGCAAATATTTTTTATATGTCCTACTAAGTCATTCGTGTCCATTTCCACTTCTGTAAGCTTCCTTTATTGAGTTTAAGCTGAATTCTGCGTAGAAGAATACAAAGTGTGTTGTTGTTATGACGTGTGCCTGGAAGACTGAGCAACCAGAACTAGACCAGAACTCGCAATCTGGCTCTGTAGAACTTTGATAAAGTGCATAAAATCATGAGACTATTGGTACATCTCTGGATCTCAATACCTGCTCTGTAAAATGATGATTGGTTGGGTGATTATTAGTAGAGGTGCTTTGGAGAAGGCAAATGGATGCCCCGCTGCATTGAGTAGTTGAACTAAATTCTCAAGGAGGAAAATGCCTTCATGAAAATGTGGGATTTCGTATTCGAATTTTTTTCTGTCGTGCTTCTATTCGTGTATTAGTATTTCTGGTAACTGAGTGTGCATCGTTTTCTGCATTAAACCATACTTAACATAAGTGCTGGATGTGCGGAGAGAAGCACATGGTAAGGGGCGAATGCGAGCCAGCCAGAGCTCTCAATATCTAGACCCATGTCAGTCAATGACTCACATCTATGGGCAAGTCCACATATTACCTTGTTGCCTCAGCTTGTACGTGTGTAACTTAGGATTACTAATTTACCTCTTGTACTTCATAGCGTGTTTCAAAGATGAAATGGTGTTTACAAAAGCTTAAAGACTGACCGTGCTGCTCTTTAAGTGCAGATATTATACGTTAGATTACACTCAGATATTTTACTGCATCTTACCTGGAAAGTGTGGGGGAAAGAAGCCAAAAACGATACAATTGATTGGTTGCATCTAAGTGGTGGAGAAAACAAAAATTGGAAACTCTCTGGTCCCATCCTGCAGCACTAGTAAAAAATTTCTTGCTTGCTTCGGATCGTCTTCGTTTTCATCTTGTAGATGATTCTGCTTTATTAAATCAATGAATTTCCATCTCTTTTCAATCCTCAGCTGTGAATGGAAAGCAGTGTATTTGAAATCTACAATTGATGTCTGTTTCAGAGCTGACAAAATTGGGGATACATAGACAACTAGAATCCAATTACTGCCATCGACGCGGACATTATTTTAAATCCCTCATGCCACTTGTGCAGAATTCTACTGTGGGATTGTCTGTGTATGGCCTAGAGCCAGCTTTCAAGTCACTCCACAGGGGCTTTATCCTCTGAGGAATCGATACAGAGAGAATTATTTGCACAAGGCCCGAGTCTAATTTTGTTTAAGAATGTTATTTCAGCTTTTCTCTCCCACAGAAAATAATCAACCACGCGAGCAAAACCATTCCTTCATATCTAACAGATAAAAGGACAAGTTAAGCAACTCTCTAAATATTATAAAGATTTTGGCTGGTTAAACATTGAAATTTTATGATATTATTATATATATAGTTCCTAAGAAAATACACAAGCAAAAAATAGGACTCCAGAGCTCCTAAACTATACAAAGCGTAGCCTTTTCGGGATTTCCATACGCTGAATCCAGGTTAATACCAGTACTTAAATGATAATATAAGAAGACACTTTTGTGTTGAAAGTGTGTTATATGTTGCTTTAAAACACTGCATTAATCTCTATACAAAGTCGGGATGAAGTTTATAACTCCAGGCAATGCAGACACTATCTACTGCCTACACTCTAAATCAAGAACTATGGTACCTGTTATATATCTATCTGCTAAAGATGAAAGATAAGGAATAAAAGGGTTTGTAACATGTAATGTTAATTCAAGTTCTAAACAATTTGTAATTCAAAGCCATGGTTGCAGACTCTTTTCAGCTCAACTTTTGGTGACATATCATATGCTTGCCTTTAAATAGTGGCAAATACTTGGGAAGTGAATTACAGACCAGATGAATGGTCTATATAGTAAAAATGCAATTTTGAATTCTAACGAAAGCCGGACATCCCATGCTATTAGAGATTCAATGATTTAACCACATCAACTGAAGTCTTGCCCACTATATATAGTTTTTTTTTTTATTTTTTAAAAAACCTTAGTATAAAATTGGATTTTATATAAATCTATTCCGTTCACACCACCAAAAACATACGAATTTTGTTTCTGCATCATAGTTAATAAAGTTACGTTCGATTGAACAAAAACTACAATAAACACAAATGATCATACAGCATGAATTTAATGAGTACAAAATCAAATTAACCTTGTTAATTATATATAATACATGGTTTGTACTTGCTTATGGGAAGCTGACATATAAATATTTGCCATCAGCAGTATTATATCTTGATTTGTGATATTGACGTGAATAGGGCTTATACTCATCTTTGTAAAGATAAAGAATGGACTAGCAAAGATTAGGGACTCTTAGAAGACGAGTGAAGGCTATATGTACCAATGAAGCGGTGGGAGTGAGGAAGAATTAATTATGATAACATTAATTTATCTTGTTAAATGGTTGGTTTTAGACAGACAATCTGGTCTTTAATGGTTCCACCCCCGTTCCCACTGATGCATTAATGGAGTCTTGAGTAAGGACTATACAAGATTAGGGCTCTGGCTTTAATTAGTTTGGATAGACATTGTATCCCATTTACCTTGTGGTGGAATCTCCATCCTTAGAGGTTTTTAAGGTCAGGCTTGACAAAGCCCTGGCTGGGACGATTTAGTTGGGGATTGGTCCTGCTTTGAGCAGGGGGTTGGACTAGATGACCTCCTGAAGTCCCCTCCAAACCTAATATTCTATGATTCTATATACCATTGTAATGGGGATCTGGGGACTCCCCTTGCCCATCCTGCTGCTGGGCAGCCAGGAGACTCAAAACCAAGCTGAGCCCCTCGAGCCCTAGCTACCCATGTATGTCTCTCAAACCCTTCCCATCCACAGTGTCTTCCAGGGCAACTGAGCAATAGAACCTTTGGGGAAGAGCATCGTGGGAGCCAACTGGAGAGGGACACAGGGGAGAGGGAAATTCTGAAGTGCCCGAGCGTCCCCCTTCCTGCATTTCGAGTGCCCAAGCGATGCTCTGGATCACTCTATGAGCACTGCTGGAAAGTGGTCAGGCTCTGGCTCAGCTGGCCTCCTTGGCTCCATGGCCTAGGGTAACATTGTCAAAACTAAGGCAAATCCTTCAAACATGTTGTTTTGAAAACAATGCCCCAGAGTTCAACCAAAACTTAACTAAGTCAGCTAGAGACTCTAAAGAGACTTTGATGGTTTTCTTGGTGCGTGCAATGCATCCACAGCAGAAAATCATCTTTGTATCCAAGAAGGCAACGTTTCCACTGAATTACCACCCTGAATTGGTTCAAAGTCAGTTCTGTCAGTGCTGCTTGTTCCCACTCATCTGCATCCTTGTGACCCATCTGACTTACCTCCAAAAACTTTGTGCTCTGAAGCTGTAGGCTGGTCTCCCTCAAACTCACAGCATAGTTCAATCCACTGCCCTGCCCCATTCTTGAAGGGACAACTCTATCCTTACACAATAAATACCTCTTCTATCAAATATAGAAAACACAAAAACAAAGGAATATTCAGTGTTCTAAATCATTTCTGAATTCGTAGTTATAATGGTATAAAATCATTTCTATAACACATCCTTCTGCATTGTTGTAGCATACAGGCACAACAATCTGAGGCAGTTTGTACTATTGCTCCCTCTACTACGCTTAGTCATGGAGTGAGAGACAAAATATTGTCATGGATCAAAAACTGGCTAGGAGACAGACAACAAAGAGTAGGAATAAATGGACAGTTTTCATTATGGCCAAAGGTCAACAGCAGGGTGCCTTAAAGTTCTGCATTAGGTTCCATGTTGTTTAATATAGTTATTAGCTATTTGGACACTGGGTTGAGCAGTGACATAGCAAAATCTGCACCTGAAACAAAGTTGTTTAGGTTAGTCATGTCCAGAAAAACCTGTGAGGAACTTCAGAGGCAGGTGGTTGGGCAAAACAATGGCAGAGTAAGTACAATGTTATTAAATGCAAAGAAAAAATTGTAACCTTACCATACATACACCATACAGTATTTGAAATAAACTATTTCAACTTAAGAAAAGGACCTAAGTGTCATTGTAGGCCATGCTGTGAAGACCTCTTCTCAGTGTGCAGCTGCAGGTCAAAAAAGCAACCAAATGTTAAGTTGCATAAGGAATGGGATTAAAAATAATATGCAAAAGAAATCATAATAACATTAGATAAATCAATGGGGCAGCCTTATCTGGAATACTCTCTGTAGTACTGGTCACCCTGTCTAAAAAGATATTGCAAAGCTGGAGGGGTTCAGAGAAGAGCTATGACAATGATTAAGGGCATGGAAAAAATTCTCATAATTAAGAGAGTTTGAAAAAAAATGGGATTGTTCGTCAAGGAGCTGAATAAGAGTAGACATGTTAAAATATGTAAAATAATGAATTGTATACAAGAGCTAGATCAGGAGTTTCTGTTCTCCCAGTCTCACAGCACAAGAACTCAAAAGATGGAAATTCAAAATGGATACAAAGAAATACTGTTTCCACTCAAAGCATGACTAGATTGGGAAACTCATTGACATGCATCTGATGAAGTGGGTATTCACCCACGAAAGCTCATGCTCCAAAACATCTGTTAGTCTATAAGGTGCCACAGGATTCTTTGCTGCTTTTAC
>NW_027425076.1:0-10553 GCF_003597395.2 Chelonoidis abingdonii
GATGTGGAAACATGGTGAAGAGAAAATTACTTGACCAGGTCAGTGTCAGAGCTGGAAGATGACCCCAAGTCATGACTGAACACCCTTGCCCCACAGACTTACATTTTACATGGACAGCCAGACAAAGGGATGGAAGGGAACCACAGCAACAGTGAGATGGAAACTAACTTTGACCATGCTCACAATACACAGAGGGTGAATT
Organism: Chelonoidis abingdonii; assembly: GCF_003597395.2. Classification (NCBI taxonomy): domain Eukaryota; kingdom Metazoa; phylum Chordata; order Testudines; family Testudinidae; genus Chelonoidis; species Chelonoidis abingdonii. The sequence continues at coordinate 203 of NW_027425076.1, forward strand.
TCACCCACTGGGGAATAGACCAAGACGTGGTGTAACAATACACAAGAATCAATACTGAGGCTGCTGGACTTAGTTGAAGCATCTGGTGCTTGCGGTGTTGGAGACAGTTAGAGCTTGACAACTCTTTTATAACTATAAAGGAAGGGAAACAGCCCTCCTGTGTAGAATACTATAAAATCCCTCCTGGCCAGAGGACACAAAATCTTTTATCTGTGAAGGGTTAGAAGCTCAGAGTAACCTGGCTGACACACTGACCAAAGGACCAATACTTCTAAATCTTTGGTGTGGGAAGGCTTTTGTTTGTGCTCTTTGTTTTGGGTTGTTCGCTCTTGGGATAAGAGGGACCAAACATCAATCCATGCTCTCCAATCTTTCTGAACCAGTCTCTCATATTTCAAACTTGTAAGTAACACCAGGCAAGGCGTGTTAGTTTTATCTTTGTTTCTTAACTTGTAAATGTTCCTTTTTACTAAGAGGATTTACCTCTGTTTGCTGCAACTTTGAACCTAATGCTAGAGGGGTTCCTCTGGGCTCTGTGAATCTGATTACCCTGTAAAGTTATTTCCATCCTGATTTTACAGAGATGCTTTTACCTTTCTTTCTTTAATTAAAAGCCTTTTTTTAAGAACCTGATTGATTTTCCTTGTTTTAAGATCCAAGGGAATTGGATCTGCGCTCACCAGAATTGGTGGGGAGAGGTGGGAGAATGGTTAATCTTCCTTGTTTTAAGATCCAGGGTTTGGATCTGTGTTCACCAGGAACTTGGTGGAAAAGTCTCTCAAGGCTATTGGGAGGAAGATAGTCTGGGGGGAAGTTTTCCAAATAACTCTTAAAGGATTTGGGTGATGGCAGTAAAACCAGATCTAAGCTGTTCATATAAGCTTAGAGGTTCTTATTGCAGGGTCCCTACATCTGCACCCTAGAGTTCAGAGTGGGGAAGGAACCTTGACAATCCCAGTGCTCACAGCTCATGCAGAGCTGTTCAGGCGGGTGGGACACCAGGGTCCTACAAACAAGTAGGGGACGAGTGCAGCATACAGTGTAGCAAGATTGCAGAACCTTAAGGAGACACCATCTTTTATCCAGGCCTGAGGTCCTGGTCGATGGCCAGGTGTTTCTGTGATACAAATAAATACATTCAATACAGGTCTCCACGTGGGGTCAGTACAAATCCTACTGACTGCACTACCAGAACTGCCATCCACGGCCATAATGCAGGCTGGAATCAGAATCCATATACAGTTCTCAGGCCTTTAATGCTCAGATAAAATGGACCTGGATCCAAAATTCCCTGAAATGGTGGTTTCCTTAGCCAAACTTAATCTGCTGGGTGGGTTTGTGAACTGGCAAAATTAATGTGCTCCTCATGCCCTGAAGTTCCGTTCATATACCAGTTTACATGCTTGTAACCTAAACTTGAGGCACTGTAGCCTAGTAGAGAGTGCATAGCTCAGGGCTAAAGAGACCTGGGCTTTGTTCCTGACTTGCCGTTGGTGAGCCTGAGCAAGTCACTTCCTTGTTTCGTGTCTCAGTTTCCACAATGGATACAAGGAACAGGAGTACTTGTGGCACCTTAGAGACTAACAAATTTATTTGAGCATAAGCTTTCGTAGCCCATGAAAGCTTATGCTCAATAAAATTTGTTAGCTCTAAGGTGCCACAAGTACTCCTGTCCTTTAGTGGATTACAGACTAACATCGGGCTGCTACTCTGAAATAGGTACAAGGGGATAATGACACTGCCCTCATTTGTAAAGCAGTTTGAGATCTATTAGAGAAAAATGCTACATTAAGAGCTGGAAGTTTTTATATTACTCTAATTTACAGTTTTGTAAGCATGCAGAGAATCCATTCTACAGACTTCAGTAGAGTTAATACTGATTTACACCTAGAAGTGAAGAAGAATCAGGCCCATAATATTTTAACCTTCCAAAGCTGGAGCATCCATTGGACCTGGAGCTGTTCACTAGGAAATACCACACACATAAAACAGTCATTGATTTTTTTTAATAATAGACAAATTCTTTTAAAAATGTCTCTTGGCTGGGACATGCAAAGGGGCAAGAAGAGTTAGGCACCCAAATCCCATGACTTGAATAGGATTTGGGCACTAAACACCTTCAATTTTTGAAAATCTTACCTATGTATCAAATATCCCTGTGAACAGAGCAAATATTATTTTCCTCATCTGCAAAATGTGGCTACTGATTATAAGTTGGTTCAAAGACAGAGCTCAGAATAAACCCCACTTGGACACACCACCAGCCATTCATCCGACATATAGTTGGAATAAGTGCCTTCAAATGCACACGATAATCACATCACAATTAGTTTACTACATTTTGGGTTTGGTCTTCAAAATGTTTGAGAGACAATAACCAAATCTAGTCAATGTATTGTCTAACACAAAGCAGTATGATAGGAAAAGGAGATATACCCCTTCTTCCACGAAGCAAATTCTCTCAGAGTGTTAATGTTACACAGAAGGAGTATTCAAAGACAGGCATTTCATAGTAGTATTTATGATATGACTTACATATTACAAAGCCCTTTACTCACCACGAAAATCCAGCCTGCCAGTTTGTACAGTTCCTAAACTTGCTCTTCCGGCCTTTATTCTTATCTGTTTTGGATACTACATACCAACTCTGGTTGGGCATTGAGGTTCATCTCAACTTGCTAGGAACGCCCTTTATGTATCTTGGCTTTGACAGGGTTCATATTCTAATGCCAAAGCTGGCTTCAGCTTTGCAAAATGTTGTGTTGTGATATTCAATAAAGGTGGTATAGAATTGTGGAGAGGCATAATGCATTCAGTACATAACTTCCCATGTATATATATTTAAAGTTCTCCTGAGTCAATGGCTCAGAGATATAATCTACATTGTATTAATACTGTGTTTATAATACCCATTGATATGGTGTATATACACCCAACATACATGTATTATGTAACACCTTGACTGGGGCCTAATCCCACTGAAATCAGTGGAAAGAGACCTGTTCATTTCAGTGTTCACTGGATGAAGCCTATGGCCTGGAATTTCCAAAGAAAAAAAAAGGGAGTAAGGCCCACATTTGCGAAGGTATTTAGGCACCTAAAATGCAGATAAGTGCCTGTTGGGTTTCCGTAAGCAAGTAGGGAGATAAAGTGTTTAACTCTGCATGTGCCTATGTGTACTGTTGGTCTCTGTGCATCCTAGTGGGTCTGTGCATGGTATTAAAGACTAAGTTCATATTTGTGGCAGCAACTGCACATTGGGATTATTTTACTGCGCTGACCAGGCCTCTCTGTGAATCACTTGATGCTATGCATCAAATCCTCTGCCATGCAGGGCAAGTCAAACCCACCCTGTCGCTCTCCTGCATATGGGGCTGACCCCTCCACTGCCAACCACCTGCATCGGGCTGGCCCGGCCTGAGCCGCTGTCCTGAGCCCTCCCTCCCACACAGGGTTGGCATTATCGCTCACCCCCATCCCCCAACATGTTCCTCCATGCTCTTCTAGGGGTCGCACCCCACTTTTTTGGCAAAACTGATGATAATTTGGGATGAGAAAATTGGACAAATACTGTGACAGGACTTAAAAAAAGGGACTGTCTTAAGCAAAACAGATGTATGGTTACCCTACCCAATTACCTCTGTGAAAATCAGAATCCAGAACTGAATTTCACAGCCCAGGTCAGTCATTGGTTATTAGTGAATTGGTAGCCATATGAAAGTCACAGCACTGGGTATAACTCCAATTGGTCTCTTTAGTGGCAGGTTCAGAAGACAGGCGAAGGGAAAACAGTCCCAGGCTGACAGATTCTGGGATGCTGTGTATGTTGTGTGTTGTGAGCTGTTATTCCACACCTCCTATCTAAATTTGCTATCTATTGCACCGACTACCTGTTGTCATCTGTATAATCATCTGTCCATCACAATGTCCATCCTGCTCTATCTGACCACCAAATCTATCTGTCATTTTCCTCCTTGTACTGTACCCACCTAACTATCCATCTCTGTATTTCCAATTGCCTTCTACACTCTATCAATCTGCCATGTCACTGTCACGTCTAATCATTCTCTGTCCCTTGTCTAATGGTTAACATTCACCTGCCTCTATCTATCTATCTATCTATCTATCTATCTATCTATAATCTACTGCTAATGGCCCATCCCAGGTGGGAATGGAATTTAGTGGGCAGGGACTACTATGTGGTGCATTCACATCATGGTCACTAAAGTCAAATTAAAAAAACATCATGATTATTGGTGCTAAAGATATTCCTTCTGACTTCTGTGTGCTAATTTCACAGGCAAAGCAGGTGGGAATTGGGAGTTGACAGCTTGCAGTGGGACAATGACACTGCAAGGGCAGCAGGGCAAGGGATGTGACTGTAATGGCTGTTGTCGGCCGGGAGATCAGAGAGTGGCAATGAACATCTGTCATTCGAGGGTGTAAAGTGCTTGACCTAAGGAGCAGAGTGTTATATAGTTCTAAAGAATCTGCACTGACAGATCCCAGCATGAAGGAACCTCGAGCAGTGCATTCTGACAAGTTAATTTTCATTGATCTTGCTTAGGATAAATAAATAATCATTAAAACCTCGCGGTATATTATGGTGCTCGTTAAATCAGTCGTGGAGCAACATTCAGCAGCGAAAATGCCAAGGAGGCCATGTTCGTTCACTGGTCTTTGGATTTTTTTTTTGTTTTTTTTTTTGTTTTTTTTTTTTTTTTTTTTTTTTTTTTTTTTTTTTTTTTTTTGTTGTTTTTTTTTTTTTTTTTTTTTTTTTTTTTTTTTTTTTTTTTTTTTTTTTTTTTTGTTTTTTTTTGTTTTTTTTTTCTTGATTTTATTTTTTTTTTTTTTTCTTGGGTTGATGCAGAGCACAAAGTATTTAGAAGCCATGTCTAAACAGCAACTTGAAAGTATCCAGCGAGACCTGCACGCATGGAATCGGACAAACCCAAAGAATTAAAGGCAGTCAGAACAATACTCGTCATGAAGGTCCAAGAAGCATTAGAATGAAACACGTGGAAATGCCAGGTCAGCAGCATCCCACGGCTGAGTAAAACGAAAGTCAACGCTGATTAAGGTTAGACAAGAAGGGGAGGTGTTCCTATGGACAAGGAGCCCGATGTTAAAGGAAAGGGTCAAGTAGTTTACCAGCTCCTGTGAGTATCCTTTCATCAAAATCCACCATTAGAGTCACTAGCTGGATCGAGTGGCACGTGTGGCGGAGAGAAACTACATGCAGAAACTGACATTAAACAAACCAGCTTGCCAACGTTAGCTGAGCAGCGGGCCAGGTGCAGTGATGAAGGCAATTCCGGTGCTAGGCCCAATGACAAGAGATAGCCCAATACCTGAATGGTGAACAAGCTTTGCGTCGCCCATGAACACCAGTGCTGCGTGCCCCAAGTCCAGCCCAATCCCTACCCACAATGCTATTCCATCCTGGGCCCACCCAACACAGAGCCGCCATGCCTCATCCTAGCCACAACCCTACCCCACAATTGCTACCAATCTCTGCTCACTTCTCAACCCACTCTTCCCCCCCCACTTGACAATGCCTTCACTTGACACCATAGCCCCTGCAACGTCTGGAACCCCATCGCACACCGAACCGCCAAGTTCATCCTGGCGCCCCCCTGCTTTCTGTTGCATTGTCGCCGTCACTCATAACCAGTCGCGGTCACCTAAAGCAACCACAACCCTGACGAACCCTTGCCCTAACATATCCCAGTCCGGCTACTCCATAGCCCTCACATCGCCAATTGAACTGTATTCTAACCTGCAGAACCACCGTTATCCTTCTGGCTCCTCACATACAGCTCCGACTACCATATCTGACACACAGACAGGTTGCATCAGCCCCTGCCCCACTCCCACAGCTCCTTGCACTGCTCATCCTGACCCACAGCCCTGCTATCACAGGCGCGGCCCTGTCCACTCTGCAGAGTACCTCCAGCCGCTACTAGAACCCGACATCTCTCTGAAAACTATGTCCAGCTCCCAAACACCGAAAGCGATTACAACCCCTGGTTCGGCGTCCCGCCCCAACACACAACACGGCATTCCAACCCTGACGCTCTTATAAGTAATGGAAAGCAATTACAATTAGGTGGTGGCTCAATTCAATTAATACATTCATAATATCAGCAAAAGAACCCAGGCCTAGAACAGCCAAGCCTAGAGGCATGGAAGCCCCGACAACCCCGGACAAAACAGGATCTAATCTTTGTATAACAAACAAGATAAGGATAATGAAGACATACAATAAGTTACCTACACAGGGGAAAAAAAAAATATAATAAGGCTGCCGTCATCGGCAAGAGTGTCTGATATGAGCCAGTGCGGAAGTGAAGGACAAATCGACTGACAAATAAGGTTAAACATTTTTAGCATTGGTTATAACCACTCAAGAATTACCAAGGTCGTGTGTACTCCATCACTGAGATCTAACTCAAGATTTGATATATATATTTCCCCTAAAAGATCTGCTCTAGAATAATTTAGGACATTTCGGCCTGTGCTATAATAACAGAAGAAGATCACAGTGCCCACTCAAGAAACATGGAATATATAATCCATTATGAACAGATAAGACCCATAATGCAGTCTCGTGCCTCTGACTCTATAGCAGTATAAGCGAAGCATGATTCTTGTAAGGAATGATAAAGAAACATCCCTACTTATCAAAAACAAGGGAATCCAAATTCTTTAGTCCTCATAAGATGATATACTACCTTTGCAATCATGAACTATGAACACTCACGTGTCATAGTGCAGTGTCTCTCTCATATGCTCCCACCCTGCAATCAAGATGTGGTTACACGACCCGATACAACCCAGAAAAACCTCACCAGACGGTTCGTGACAAGGGCTAAGACACAGTCCTAGTGCCCTGGATCTGGGACAAGGTACACCTAACAATGAGTGCCAAGTGGAACAAAAGCGCCACATCGAGAGGCTTGCTTCAAGGTCAACAAAGGATAGAGGACGCAACCCAAATTTAACTGAACAAACACTTTCCATTACATTTATGTTTCATGACACTTCACTCTTATTCATGTCCAGGTGCCCAGCACAACAGTCCCGATCTCACTATGTTCAAATCCTCTTACATGATGTAACAATGATCTTGTACGTGGTCTTACACATATCCAGTAGTTGTTGCGCTTAGGAGGTGTCTGTGTTTAGCAGACATATTTTGCCAAAGTCCATAGAAGTGAACGGTTAAACTACTTAAACTGCCTAACTTTCATCAGAGCCTCTTTCAGTCTCATCTCACAAACAAAGTCAGCTCTTTCTCCTACACGACCAGTCAACTGTACAAATAACCAGTATGAACCAGGACAGTCAGTGATGGATGAAAAATTGACAAAAACCAACCATTTCAAAAGCGCCATTTGCGTACGAGACAATTCCATAGTCTGATGGCACCCGAAGTTGATAATCAATGCCCAATTCAGATTTTTTGCTTCTCTCTGAGTCAATGATCAGGGAAATCAGCAAAATGATACAAGCCAGACCAAGACCTTGAGGGTTAGCTGTAGAGACGTCATATGCATCAAAAAGACATATTCCTGAACCTAACTGAAAAATATCTCTGGAACTCACTCAACGTTTCAGTCTACATAGTATATGCTAGAAAAAATTGCGTCATAAGCCAACAACAGTGCTACTCAATGCACATGAAACTGTGAAGCCCAGCAGGATTACCTGCATTAAACAGAAGCTAAAATCGTTTTGCATGCCATGACAACTGTGTAGCTCCATTCAGTTACCTGCAGTTAAACAGAGCTAAATCAGTGCAGCTCTGCTGGTTTACCCCTTGCCTTTGTAGGAGTTATGCTGATTCACAGGGCCGGCACTTCCATTTAGGAGACTTGGCAGTCGCCTGGGGTGCCAGGATTTGGGAGGGCGGCAGACTGCTCCAGTGGACCTCCTGCAGGCATGCCTGCGGCAGGTCCACCGGAGCCGCGGAACCAGCCGACCGTCCACAGGGATGCCTGAGGGAGGTCCACTGGAGCCGCAGGACCAACGAGCTGGCCCTGCACCTAGGGTGCCAAAAACCTTGGTGCCACTCCTGCTGATTCATTCAAGTTGGGAACCTGGTCCATTGATTTTGATACAATGAATTTGATTTACACTAGCTTTGGAAATGTTTAATTGACTGTGTTGAAGCTATGCTGATTTGTGGCAGCTTGAGATGTGTCTCACTGACTTAACAGGATGAATAGAGAAGTAAGATAAATAGAATTGGTGAAGACAATGGAGGCATTCTACCAGGGAGAATCAGCTCAGATGATTCAATGTGGGTGAAGGATTACTGATAGTAGAAGTCTGAGGGTGAAATCCAGGCCCCATTCAAGCCAAGGTCAACATTGCTATTGACACCCATCAATGGGCCAGGATTTCATTCTGAGATTTTCCCCGCTCACTGATTAATATGGAATCTAGCTCTATTGGTAGCACTATTTTCAGAAGGGAATATGTTGCTGGAAATTATGTTTTCTCCTGGAAAATTCAGAAGAATATACATTTGGACCTCAAGAAGTTTTTTCTCAGCTTAATGTGGAAGATTTTTTTTTTATATTGATTCAGGTAACTCCAATTTACCTTCTCCTTTGGGGCCTTGTTTGAGAATTAGCTCTTGTCCACACTCACAAGGGATACAAGATCTCCCTACAGAAGGTTACTAGATATAACAAACAGTAGTCTTCAAGAAGTCATAACTCACTTGGAGACTGCATTTCAATTGCAGTATGGTGGACTGTATTTGAGAATTGAAAGAGAAGTGAGAATATTCATTTTGCTTGTTTGCTTTTTCACAATGAATGCTCCCAAATGAATCTTTCTGACTTTTTGTGGCTGGTATGGCAAGTTCCTGAGTTGTGTGGGACTAATACCAAGGTGAAATTTAATGAATTGACGGATTATATCACCTTTATACAGTTTTGAAAATCAAGCTAAATTTATTTTCTATAGTGTATTTTAAAGTTTTGTAATTTGCTAAATGTGCTTTTGCAGTGATACACATTTCCACAACATTGTTTATGAATCTTGAACCCTATTCCTAATCTCATTTTGATCAATGTGAATCTGATGAAAATGTCACATAAATCTGTGAAGTGCCTTGGAATTTTATTGTAGTTGAGTCTAAAGTCAAAGGAAGAGCTAATGTTAACATTGATAAGAGATTCACAACCTATTGCTTGCAATCAAATTTAAAATGTGATGCCAAAGAGTGGCATTTTTTTTAAAAGTCTCTGTTATGAATACAAAAATTTTTCTTTTCAATATAACCTCATGATATTAGATTTGTTGGCGTAACTCTCTTCTCATTTCCATCATTTTTACAAGTCAATAACTCCATTGACTTCAGTGTAATACTACTGATTTCCTGCAGCAGGAGTGAGAGAAAATCATAAGAAGCAGTAGCTTAGAATAAGATTAGAGAAGTCTGAAGATAGTAAAGGAGACTTAACTGTATGCAGTAAGGAGTACTTTGTCATATCATGTGAATGCTGTTCCTAGAATGACGCAACAGTATATATTGCCATGTAGCTGATCTTCAAAATGATTTTTGAGGCACGATTCCCCTCTCATTTACACAAGTCTATACCAGTGCGACTCTGTGAATGGAGATTCAGCCTCACTGACTGCAATGCAATTACGGCAACTAGGGCCAGTTAAAGGAATGCTAGTTCGTCTAGTCTGCATCTTGTGTCTACCTAAATAATATCTACATTATTACTTCCTATATATTATTGTTATTTTTTTGGTATATATGGTCTGTATGCTATATACACTGAAGGTCTCCTATATTATAACGATCTATTTGTGAAATTAGTTTAAAAACTGGAACTTGGTTATTCATAAAGATTGCTGGTGGTTGATTAATTTTAGATATATTGTGAAATCCCTCTCCATAGTTTATTTAAACAGTCCAATGAATTCATGCACCTCTGTCTGAGAAAATCAGAATGTTATTTTCCTCATTCTCACTCAAATGCCAGGAGAATGGAGATTCAGTAGCTTCTCAGATTATTGTGCAACATATTTTAATTTGTAGCTCAGTATGTTGAATATGTACATGAAATGTGAAGAGTATCAAAAGTTCTCTCCTCTCTCTGTTTCACTGTTGGTGCTGTCTAGATGCTTCAAATGCCAAAATGCTGTAGTTTCTGAAGAAATACCAGATAGAAAGTTTAATCTTGTTCCACAGAAGGAGCTCTCAAACCAATGGAACCCAGTAATCACACCAGGGTGACCGAGTTCTCATGCAGGGGCTCTTTGACCATCCTCACCATCAGGGGCTGTTCTTTGGCTATTCTTGTGCCTTTATACAGCGTCAATC
>NW_027425076.1:12143-15122 GCF_003597395.2 Chelonoidis abingdonii
CCACACACACAAAGAGAGAGAACAGAGATATCTGGATTGATCGACTGTATGAGGGAGAACAATCTGTATCTATCAAGCCTCTGGTACAGAAGATGAAATGCAAAAGCATTTGAAAAAAACTCTCAGGCACATGATAAACAGCGAGTACCACAGCACAGTGCTGTGTGACAAGCATAAACGGAAAACCAAAAGAACCTAAATGGAAGCTCAATGGAGGAATAGGAGAACTGAGGGACCATCCCAGCTATCCACAGTCCCACAGTCTCTGAAAAAGCATTTATTCATCTCTGTAGGCTGAGCCCTTCCAAGCGACCTGTAGCGTCAAACAACATTGTCCAGTGTTGGTGCTCAGGGTAAAATCCTCATCAATGTAACTTCCCCTCCAGCACGACATGAAAGAAAAGGGGAAAATTTCGTTATCGTTATGACTTTTTTCAAATGTCACCGTAATGCCTACTAAGGCAAGGCTGCCTAGAGTAAAGAATAATGGTGCTGGGGGAAATGCACAAGCAGCATTCCCCTCACCATCCCTTCCCCTGGTGGTTAGATGGTACAGTTGCAGTCAGGCCATGTGTAAGCCATCCTCATCATCAGCCCGTAGTACCTCCTGGCGGCTCAATGTGAGGCTACGGCTGAGGCACCTGACAGTACACAAATGAGGAATGACTCCCGATTATTCCCACGGCAGAGGTACATGCAACGGCCTGGTAACCATCTCATGCATAGCAATTGAGGGATGAACCTCAATTACCTCCTCCTGCTTTCATTTCTAAAGAACCAAAGATCTGTCATCTAGCCTGGAGTATTCATAGCAGCCGAGGATGCTGCCTCTATAACGCCTTCTCTCATCCTTTAAATGTCCCTGCTGGACTATCATTACAGCAGCTGGTAGGCTGCTCCCCCTCATTATTATCTCACATAAAGAAGCTCCAGTGTTTCATTTATTTCCTGCATCTTTATTAACTAACAAATCACACAAATGAGGAAGGACCCCTGTCAAGAAGGTTAGCCCAAAGGGTTGCGCGCGGCCAGAGAGGGAACAATGCCTGGGATGTTGCAACAGGGACACCCTCATAGAATTAGCATTGCACCACATCATACTTCGTGCAAACGAAAATGGAGTGGCTGTGCTCTCTGGTTCCTCTGATACACTGGTTCTCTAGTACACTTGCCCCATATTCTAAGGACAGGACTCAGACTCAATTTTATTAAGACACACATAAAGGAGAGGAATATCACCGCCCTCCGACCTCAGCGACAGTCAGTCAGCGAGCAACCAATGACAGCACAGACAACGGTAGCACGAAACGACGATAACCAATCGGTTCAATAACATCGCCAATACTAAATGGCACAGCAAGAACCAGTACAGACACAGACATAGGATACCATATCGCTACCAGATTGCAAAAGGCAATGATGCTGCTGTATAGGCTCAAGTCCCAACACCATCTGTCAGCAGGCATCCAGTACAAAATACCATGACAATGACAAAAGGCAAAACGTCTCCATATGGTTGCCAATGCTATGAGCGTCACCCAGCCAGTGCAATCCAGGGAAAAAGGGAGCAAAATGATTGTCTGCCTTTGCTTTCACAGAGGAAGGAATGAGTGACGACATTTACCCAGAATCACCTGCTACACTGTTTTTGCACTATCATGCATTGGGATCTCAACCCAGAATTCCAATGGGTGGGGGCGACTGCGGGAACTATGGGATAGCTACGGGATAGCTACCCATAGTGCAATGCTCTGGAAATCGACGGTAACCTCGGTACATGGATGCATACCACCGAATTATTGTGCTTTGTGTGGCCGCGTGCACTCGACTTTATACAATCTGTTTTACAAAACCGGTTTATGTAAAATCAGAATAATCCTGTATTCTGATTAAATCATAAGCTAAGTTGCCACAAGGACTCCTCGTTGTTTTTGCTGATATAGATTAACATGACTACCCCTCAGAAACCTGTTGCATAACTATGGCCTTCAATAGACATACATTTATACTATGGTCTATTCACTTCAGTGGAATGAGAATGATTTACATCTGCTGGGAAGGAGTTGCATTGACTGCAGTGGGGCAATGCCTGATATACTCTAGATGGCCTTTGGGCCACATTAACATCAGTGGCGCTATGCTGAATCACATTAGCTGGACCTAGGCTCATTGGTATGAGAATTTTCAAGTATTTAGGAATCAATTATGTTTTCATATAACATAAAACTCAGTGGTTTCATTGGGTCTTAGTTGCCCAGATGCTTCTGAAAATCTTATTAGGTGTTTAAATAGCTAAAAAAGCCTGCCCATTGTGTATAAAATTATTTTGCATGCAGTCTCATTGAATCAGAATACTATAGTTCATCCTAAATTTGTAATTATGATAAAAATACCATTTTTCTCCATTTTCTAATTTATTTTGAGACATTAAAACCACAAATATTTCAAAAAAATGTCTGTTAAGATCTGGAGCTGTCATTGTCATGAGTCATGCGATTAGATCAGAGATTATAATAGAACTATTTTTATGAAGGTACATTTTTACATAACTGTAAAAATACACTTTCAGCATGAGAAATGTTGGTTTTTCAAAAGGTCTCTTTTGTTGATAAGGGAATGTCTCAATCCCAACTACATATAAATGAAACCGTTGTTCTCTGTTAGCAGAATTGAGTGTATAGTTCTCTGAAAACATCCACTCAGTGCAGCGGCAGTCAAAAAAGTAAACATAATGTTGGGAATCATCAAGAAAGGGACAGATAATAGGACAGAAAATATCACATTGCTTCTATGTAAATCCATGGTATTCCCACACCTTAAATACTCCATGCAGATGTGGTCTCCCCATCTCAAAAAAGATATATTGGAATTGGAAAATGTTCAGAAAAGGAAAATAATGATTAGGGTTATAGAACGGCATCCGTATGAGGAGAGATTAATAAAACTGTGATTTTTCAGCTTGGAAATGAGACAACTAAG
>NW_027425077.1:0-5559 GCF_003597395.2 Chelonoidis abingdonii
TGTTAAACACCTGACTTTACTTAAGGCCCCTCTGATGCTATAAAAGGGCTCACTCCAGTCAGGCCGAAGGAATCCAGAGGAGAGGAAGTGCGTGTGAGGGACTGGAGCAAGAGGCGTGCAAGAAGCTGAGAGTGAGTAGGCATGCTGCTGGAGGACTGAGAATTACAAGCATTATCAGACATCAGGAGGAATGTCCGGTGGTGAAGACAAAGAAGGTGTTGGGAGGAGGTCATGGGGAAGTAGCCCAGGGAGTTGTAGCTGTTGCAAGCTGTTCCAGGAGGCACTCTAGACAGCTGGAGTCCACAGGGCCCTGGGCTGGAACCCGAGTAGAGGACGGTCCCGGGTTCCCCCCAAACCTCCCAACTCCTGATCAAACACAGGAGGAATTGACCTGGACTGTGGCTACTACCAGAGGGGAAGGTCTTTGGGCTGTTTCTCGACCCACAGGGTGAATCTACGAGGTGAGCAAATCCACCAATAAGTGCAGGACCGACCAAGGTAGAGGAGGAACTTTGTCACAATAGTAAGATTTTTAAGCATGTGTTTAAAGTACCTACACATGACAAGAGAAGTTAGTAATACAAATATAGAAGCAGCAGCAGCAACTGTTGTTCGGACAATTGTCCACCAGGAGATGGGGCTGTAAGATGCATTATGAACAGGATCTTTCAGTTGGGTGATGGTTTGATTGGAGAGCTGGACTTGAATGCAACCTTTGGTGACGTGGTTATGAACGGTGGTAAATGCAGATGCAGCAGCCAGGACCACTTTGAGTAGTAGCTCCTTGGCCAGTTGAACCCATGTGTTGTCTCGGTATAGGTTGTTATACCCCCAAGGAGTTGCTGTCCTTTTAGTGAATGCATGGCTGGGGAGTTGCACATCACCTAGGGTAAAAGCAGCAAAGAATCCTGTGGCACCTTATAGACTAACAGACGTTTTGGAGCATGAGCTTTCACGGGTGACTACCCACTTCATCAGATGCATGTAGTGGAAATTTCCAGGGGCAGGTATATATATGCAAGCAAGCTAGAGATACTGAGGTTAGTTCAGTCAGGGAGGATTTTGGGTTTACTGCAAGACAAACCCAAGAAAGAAACGAACAGGACTACTCTGGCCATCACATACAGTCCTCAGCTAAAACCCCTCCAAAGCATCATCAGGGCTCTACAACCCATCCTGGACAATGACTCCACACTTTCACAGGCCTTGGGTGGCAGGCCAGTCCTTGCCCACAGACAACCTGCCAACCTGAAACATATCCTCACCAGCAACTCTACCTAATTATGCATGTTTGATATTAGAACTTTAGTATGGGGAGGGGGAGTCAAGTTAATGGAAACAAAGTTGCTTCTGTGTTCATGAGAATTGTGCATCGCTGGTCCCTTATGCATGCTGTAATGGGCCTCAAAAGGATTTATATCTGCATCAGCAGTACTGACAGTAAGAAAGAGGGGGGGCATGGAATCCTAGCAGGCCATGGAATTTAAAAAGCCTGGCCACTTCCTCTTTACTCAGTGTGAGTAAGGTTGGCAGTTGGGTTGAGACACTGGTGGGCACGGTGAACAGGCAGTTAAAGTACTCGCAGGATAATTTAACGTGGCGCGTGATTTGTCCCTGACTAGGCCTTTTAGTTTTTGTGTTTGGCAGTTCTTTTTGAGTATGCCGAGACGCCCACAATTCATAGCGGCTACCTTAGTCTTTTGCTGTTTACCACAGCATCGAGTAGCCTTGCTCCTTATTTCCTTAGCCTTGTCTGGCTTGCCATTCAGAGGCCACATACAGATGGATACATTAAATCGAGCCTGGGTTTACTCCCAAATTAAGGGTTGGTTCGCAGGTGGGAGTTAACCTTCTTTAACATCTTTAAAATGCTGATCCGTTTCTTTGAGGGTTCTGCAATGCCTGCATTGCTGGAATACATCTCCATTTTCTCCTACAATATTGAAAGAGGCGGCTCATCCTCCTTGTATGCAGCCCTGATCAGTCCCCCAATTACCGTCTCCTCCGTTTCCAAGAATTCTTGGATGGCTTTCCTTAAATCAAGGGCTAATAAGCGGTCAATATCATTTTCAAGAATTCAAATTAACCAAGGCCCTAACACCGGTCGAGTGCCCCTTCTGTAGGGATCTGCGCCCAATGATAGATCAGGGCATTTAGCTTTTGTTTAAGATATAAGACCCTGGGAATGTAAACATAGGTGGCAACTATTGGCTTATTCTTTTCCCAGAAAATCAAAATTTGGGTCTTATTAGGCTTTAAATCAGGAGATCTTTTAGTAAGCTTATTTCTCAGTGCTGAGAGGAGTGTACTTAAAGTATTATGAGCCACTTCTGTTTTCAACTGTCCCGTGACCACTAAGAGGTCAACTTGGAGAGGTGCCAGGGAGCACTGGCACATAATTTTGGGTTAAAAAGGGGAGAGACGAAGGAGGAAGGAGCCAATTTGTCTTTGATCTTCCCCCATTGGCCAGGTTCCAATTTTGAATTTGTTTCTAAAGGTGTTTCCAATTAATTTCATTTTTGGTCTTTACATATTGCCTTGCTTGAGTCAGGGTTAATAAAATTACCCTTCTGGTTGTATTGCTAGCAACAATAGGATGTGCAGAGAAGGTTGTTTTTTTTGGGGGGGGGGGTTAGTTTTGCTTTTCTATAGCTTGTTTCTGCTTTAAGCTCGCTCAGTTGTGGCTGCAGTCTGCTTCTTGAATTCAGTTCTGTGTAAGAGCTTTTGGAGTGTTTCCAAACTCTTGTATTTTTTTTTCATGTTCGCAACAACATTATTACATTCCTTTCTCTAATCTTCCTTTCATCTGACCAGACCACCAAACATGCTATCCATATACTCATGTCTTAGAAATCATAGAATATCAGGGTTGGAAATGGACCTCAGGAGGTCATCTAGTCCAACCTCCTAATCGAAGCAGACCAACCCCAACTAAATCATCCCAGCCAAGGCTTTTGTCGAGCATGACCTTAAAACCTCTAAGAAAGGAGATTCCACCTCCCTAGGTACCCATTCAGTGTTTCACCACCCTCCTAAGTGCAAAAAGTGTTTCCTATTGCAACCTAAATCTCCCCCCACTGCAACTTGAGACCATTACTCCTCGTTCTGCTCATCTGGTACCACTGAGAAAAGTTTAGATCCATCCTTTTGGAACCCTCTTTTCAGGTAGCTGAAAGCAGCTATCGATCCCCCCTCAAAACAGTTTAGATGGCCATCGTCCTCTTGGTCAATGGCGTCTTTTCAGGTTAGGTGATTTGCAGTCTTCATCGATCTTCCCTCGATCTTTTCTCTTCTGCAGCACTAACAATCGGCCGTGTTCGTTCCTTCAGCTCTGTGTTGCAGTATTAGTGCGATCTGTTGCTCCAGTTCTTCTCTTCTGCAGACTAAACAATCCCCGTTCCCTCAGCCTCTCCTCATAAGTCATGTGCTCCAGCCCCCTAATCATTTTTGTTACCCTCCGTTGGACTCTTTCCAATGTTTCCACATCCTTCTTGTAGTGTGGAGCCCAAAACTGGACACAGTACTCCAGATGAGGCCTCAGCAATGCCGAATAGAGGGAAATGATCATGTCCTTCATTCCATCCATCTTTTGCCATTATCTTTTGAATCTTCTCATGTTTCCCTTTCATAAAATCAATGAGTCGCCTTCCCTTGGAGGGCGTCACTGATGTTCCCTGGGGCCAGCCAATGAGTCTCCCTCCTGTAGAGGGTATCATTGGTGCACCCTGGGGCACACCAATGAGTCTCCCCCCATGGAGGGAATCATTGACGCATTCTGGGGCAATTCATAAGACATTGTATCCCAGCTTCCTGAAACCCTCTTAAGCAGTGCTTCAGGGGAGACTGACTGAGCACACCCTTGTACTCAGTTTACTGCAGCACACACTCTGGTGCTCAGTACCTGGCAGTACAGCCTTCGCCTCCAGCGATCCCTGCACCCCAACAATCACTGAACAAACACAGTCTCGTTCAGTCCTCTTGCCTGTGTGTCCTGTATGTGGTTTGTATTAAAAAAGGGGTGTAGAGGGGTGCTTCAGAGAGTCCCAAATCAAGGTGTGTGCTAGAGGTGGTAAGTAAAAAGGTACTCACCTCTATTTCTGGTTGTCAGAAACTCTCCGAGGATTCCTGATCACATCCTGCTTGCAGTTCCAAAACTGTTAGGCAAAAAGATTCTTTTCCCCAAGAATCAGGCACGCACAGATAATATTGAAGGGGGTTTATTTATGGTACTGGGAAGACAGACAAGCAGCTTCAAAAATATGGTGCCACTGTGGCCAGTTATATACTTTCTTTTATCAATTCATTTGCATTTATCTATATATACAGAGACAGACGTTGTTACAAGTTGAGAAAGAACCCTGAACAAAGATAAAAATAAGAACAGTACGTACATATAGAGGTTATTCTAATTGCATCAAACATCTATGACTACCTTGCGAGGGAAGGAGGTGAGGGGGTAGCATTGTTCTAAGAACTGAGTTACTGGGTAGGCATTGACCATATAAGGTAAGCTAAGTTATCAGGTATTGACAGAAACTATGTCCTTGCTTCTCAGCAGTTTCTGTCTTTTCTGCTGGCTGAATTTTAACTAGTTCCTGACAGTTTCCAGTTTAACCAATTATGTATCCACTTAATGGTAGTTCTATCAAGCCCCCATTCTCCAGCTTACTTATCAGAATGCCAAGTGGGATTGTGTCAAAAGCCTTGCTGAAGTCCAGGTATATGATGTCCACTGCATTCCCACATCCACCAAACCAGTTACACTGCCAAAGAGGGAAATCAAGCTGGTTTGGCATGATTTGTTCTTAGGGCTAGTCTACAATGGCAATTTACAGTGCTGCAACTTTCTCGCTCGGGGGTGTGAAAAAATACCGCCCTGAGTGCAGCAAGTTTCAGCGCTGTAAAGCACCAGTGTAGACAATGCACCAGTGGTGGGGGCTGAGCCCCTCATGGAGACGTTTTTTTAGAGCGCTTTAGTGTTGCCAGTGTAGATTAGCCCTTAGTAAATCCATGCTGGCTGGTAGTGATCACCTCTCCATCCTCCAGGTATTCGCAAATGGGATGTTTTATACATTTCTCTAGTAGCTTCCCAGGTATTGAGGTCAGGCTGACTGGTCTATAGTTCATTCTCTGGCTCCTCATTTCCCTTCTTTTTAAAGATGGGCACTGTGTTAGCTTTCTCCAGTGTTCTGGGACCTCTCCTGTCATCCATGAGTTTGCAAATATTATTGCCAGAAGCTCCGAGATTTCTTAAGATAATTTCTTCAGCATCCTGGGGTGAATAACATCCAGTCCCGCTGATTTTAATTCATTCAAATTTGTCAGAAGATCTCTGACACATTCTTTACTTATCATGATCTGCCTCCCTTCCCCTTTATTGTCTATGGTAACTTTGCTAGTTGTTCAATCACATTTTATTTCTTGTGAGAGGACTGAAGCACCTGAACTACAACTCACATAAGGCACTGCAGTAGCATATCCAAAGCAAAATATATTGTGGCGGTTTTTTTGTTTGCTTGAATGTTTTGGTTTTTTTGATAGAAATTAAAAAAAAAAAAT
>NW_027425078.1:0-1936 GCF_003597395.2 Chelonoidis abingdonii
CAGAATGAACACTAGAGCTCCCGTCTCCCAGTGTGCAGCACAGTGCACTTCCCATGGCTGTATGGCACGTCCCCCTTGGCTGCTGCTTTCCTTGGCCATGGAGAGTGCAGCTCGGATGCAGCTTGTCACAGAGGAGCACACACCATGATCTCACTCTCAAAACATGATTTTACCTTTGTGATTTCTTGCTTTGTTGTTTCCCTTCAACTTAGAACAAGACTCACTCAGTCTGGCTGTTTTCTGTGGCAGGGCGCTGTGCTGTTGTAGCCATGTGTGTCCCAGGATATTAGAGAGACAAACTGGGGGAGGAAATAGCTTTCATTGGACCCAAATTGTATTGATGAGAGAGACCAGCTTTCGACCTTACGCAGTGGAAGTACATAATAAAAACATCCCTATAGTTCCAATGAAAAGTTGGGTTTAATTTCCAAGTACCAGAGCATTTTCTCTGTCCTGCTTTAGCTCAGCAGGGAGCTTCTCCTGCACCACCGATGAAACACATTGATCACCCGTTTCAGAATCTTTTTTGTTGTCACCCCATAAACGATGGGGTTTAACATGGGGGGAATGAGCAGATAGAGGCTGGCCAGCAGGATGAGAATATAACCTGGGATAATGTCCCCAAATTGCTCTCTAAAATAGGAGAAAAAGGCTGGTGTCTAGAACATCAGCATGACACAGAGGTGGGAGCTGCAGGTGCGGAGAAGCTTGAGCCGGGCGTCCTTGGAGGGGAGCAGGAAGACGGCCCTGAGAATCAGCCGTAAGACAAAGCAATGAGCACAGCATCCAAACCAATTACTAAAATAGCCGTGGCTCTGCCATACCAGATACTGACTGTGATGTCGTCGCAGGCCAGCTGGGCTATGGCCATGTCACAATAGGTGTGAGGCAGGTGGTTGGTTCTGCAGAACTTCAACTGCTTCACAAGAAAGACGATGGAAAATGAAACAGAAACTTCTTGTCACAACTGCGAGCCCCATCTTCCCAGTCACAGACTTGCTTAGTATGATGGTGTATCTCAAGGGGTCGCAGATGGCAACATACCAATCAAACACCATGGCCAGCAGGATGGCCGACTCGGCAATGAAACTGACATGGATGAAGAACATCTGGGTCAGGCAGGCAGCAAAAGAAATTTCCCCAGCTCTAAACCAGAATACAGCCAGCATCTTGGGCACTGGCGTGGTAGATAACAGCAGATCAAGAGCAGCCAGCATGGACACAAATAGATACATGGGCTCATGGAGGCTTTGTTCTGTTACTATGATGAATAGAAGGAGGGAGTTCCCAAAAAGTGCCACAATGTACATCAGACAGAAGGGGATGGAGATCCAGACATGAGACTCCTCCGTACCCGGGATGCCAGTTAGGATGTAGGTCACGGGGGCAAAAAAGGTGTGATTGCCAGTTGGCATCATGCACCATCACTTGGATCTTCTATTCAGTTTCCAGGAACTAACAGCAAAAGAGAAAACCAGTGAGAAGTATCAGAGGAGTAGCCGTGTTAGTCTGGATCTGTAGAAGCAGCAGAGAATTCTGAGGCACCTTATAGACTAATAGACATTTAGGAGCATGAGCTTTCGTGGGTGACTGCATCTGACGAAGTGGATATTCACCCACGAAAGCTCATGCTCCTAATCATCTGTTAGTCTATAAGGTGCCACAGGATTCTCTGCTGCTTAATCAGGGAGAAGGTGAGTGTCGGCTAGATCTAACATTCATTTGTTACAGTGTGATGGGTTCACCCGGGGAGCCAGGTGGAACTGGGGTTTTATTGAGCTTTCTAACCCACCAGTCTATGCTCCCTCTCACACTGTGCCGCTGTGACAAGCTGCAGACCTGGTCCTGATCTTACACTTACACCAGCATCCACACATGTAGGGACATACCCAGCTGCAGTTACATGCAGGCTCACTGACCAGGCGCTGCATGAACC
>NW_027425078.1:3514-7723 GCF_003597395.2 Chelonoidis abingdonii
CCCCCCCCCCCCTCGTTTCCTGCTCTCCTCTCAGGGAGAAGACAGCTTCCTAGAGAAGGTAATGGAAGCCAGTGCTGAGGGGCTTTCTCAGTAGTTTTTGTTTGTATTTGCTGTAAAAAAAAAAAATGAGCACTTGGACTTTTTCCCATTTTCCTGATGAGGGCAGGGGGAGACTGCTGCAGAGAGAGTGTCGGCTCCAGGCATGCCAGAAGGCACTGCTGTGGGCCTAGAACAGACAGGCACACTCTACAGTACTGAATTAGCCCTTGTGTGCCTCATAGTGACTCTAGTTAAGGTGGAGATGGCACCTTTCAGGTGTGTCTAATTTCCTTAGAACGTTTTCTATTGGGTAAGAAATTCTCCTGACGGATCCCGGTGCCCAAGGTGAATCTGTCTGCAAAATCTGACTTAGATTTACCCCTCATGAGTGAGTTGAATCAGTGCATGGGAAATGGGTTTCGGAATTGAGGAAGGCTTTCTGAAGGTTATATTTTTGCTGGGGGAGAGGTCTCTGTTAGCTGCAGAAAGAGTTTAGTGTCATGGCTTCCATCTCAGCATGTGAGTGTGGAGGCCTGGGGACAGGGAGGGCCTTGCCACAGCTTGAGGAAAGTCCTTAGGCATGCTTTCTGCCTGACAGTTGCCATGACACTTGCCACAGTAGCAGAATGAAGCAATCAGGTAATTCTCGCAATTCCCACCATCTGAGCAGCTGCAGCAAAGGTAGGACAGTGCTAGGAACTGTCATTCTGCATGTGCTGATTGTACTGCAGAGTCAGGGCTCAAATCCCACTGCTACCTGGGGGAGATGAGGCAAGGAGCCACTGTCTTTCCGTCTCCCCCATTCTTTCAACTCATCCTCAGAGGATTGCCCCAGTCTCTTGTTTCCTCCTGCAGCTGCTCAGAGGCTTGCTAACATGAGAACTTGTGCTGCTGCCCTAGGCTGTGCTCATGGAGCAGAGCGAACCCGGAGAGGAGGTGGGGAGTCAGGGAGTGATCTTATGGGACAAGAAAGAGCTTCTGCCTCTCATCTAGCAGGAAGGAGGGGAACAGCAGGGCGACCTGTCTCTCAGGGTTGCTGCTTTTGGAGCAGCTGGCTAATGGGGTGTAGCAAGGGAGGAAAGGAGAAACTTCTCTCTCCCTGCCAGTACAAGAGAGCACTCCAAGTTAGTCAGACATTTACAAGCCAAAGTGAAGAGTGCCCTGGTAGGAATCCAGTGCAGCCTGTCACCATTCCCAGCAGTTAGGGGTGGACTGTGCATGCTTTTTCAACAGGCTGCTGCTCCGAGACAGCCCAGGGGCCTGTCTTCTGCCTGTTTTGAGTGCAGCCTGTCATGCTGTCTGGAGAGCTCACAAGCTTGAGGGCCAACCCCAGGGCAGACTGTCCAGGAACAGGGCACAAGCCCCCATTGGTTGTGTGTTCTACAAGTAGATTCACCAGCCAAATAAGTGTGAACTCCCAAAGCCTTTTCATGGAGTCACAGACAGTCCCCTTAGCACTCTGGTCTATCATACCACCCCCAGCAAGCATTGCCTCTTTGATAGAGAGTCACGTTACACCAAAGATCAAGTCCCAAAGGACCAGTTACTTACCCCAGGGCAATTTGCACCATTGATCTCACACCAAAGACAATACTTGTATTAACTAACTAAGGATTTATTAACTAGGAAAAAGAAATGAGTTGTTTGCTTACCTGTTTTAACCTTGTATACATGCACAAATGAGTTAAAGTCAGGTATCAAAAGCAACTTCTATAGTCAGCAGACTCTGTATGTCCTTTAGGACTAACCCAAGCTCAGTCATTTGGGACTCCTTGCTTAGCCTATGGGCATGTCTTCAGTAGCAATGTTTAAGCGCTACCGTGGCAGCGCTTTAATGTGGCTGTGCTGTCCCAGCACCCGAGAGCTCTCTCAATGCTGTGTAAAAAAAAAAAAAAAAATCACCTCCACGAGAGGAATAGCTACCAGCGCTGGTGCACTGACTACACTGGCACTTTACAGCGCTGAAACCTGGAGAGCTCAGCGGGGTGTGTTTTCACACTCCTGAGCGAGAAAGTTGCAGTGCTGTAAAGTGACAGTGCGGACAAACCCTTAGGGCTTGGCTATACTGGTACTTTACAGCGCTGCAACTTTTGCGCTCAGGGGTGTGAAAAAACACCCCCCTGAGCGCTGCAAGATGCAGCACTGTAAAGTGTCAGTGTAATCAGGGCAGCAGCGCTGGAAGCGCGGCTCCCAGCGCTGCACGCTACACCCATAAGGGATGTGGTTTGCAAGCAGTGCTGGGAGAGCTGTCTCCCAGAACTGCGGCTTTGACTACACTCACACTTCAAAGCGCTGCCAGGGCAGCGCTTTGAAATTTCTAATGTAGCCATACCCTTAGAAATCCTCGCCCCTCTGAGTTCAAGCAGCAAAGGAATAATCACTTCTCCTTAACAGGCCTTTTTATTCCCTTTCCCCAGTGTTCAAGCTGCGATGGGATGAGGGCTTGGGCATGTCCCCTCCTCAGAGCTGTGGGGGAAACAATCAACGATGTCCTTATTCCACAATGACACATTTGGACACAGTAGTCCTTCCTGATGGGCAGGGGATAACACCTCTTGTGGTGAATGAGAAATTCACACTGGGCAATGCTTCTCCCTTGCCTGAGGGGATTTACAGTCTGAGCAAATGTTTAAACATTACCTTGTACCATGGGAGGAGCTGTTCTAAGTAGGATTAATACATTCAGCATCCTACAAGCAAACCACAAACACTAAACACATTCTTGTTCCACAAACACTCAACACATTCTTGTTACACTACTGTCTGTTTTAACTGTACTAACCCACAGGCGAGCCAGAGTCCAGCTATGCATTTTTCAGTGTTCAGTGAGGCCTGGGTCTTGGCATGAGTTGGCACCTGCCAGTGTTATGCAGCCATCATATCCATGTAATTCCTTAGCCCTGGTCTACAATGGGAAATTAGGTTGTTACAACTGTCGCTCAGGGGTGTGAAAAATCAACCCNCATGGATCCAAAACGCCACGTTCAAGCGGAAGTCTGGGTTTATATCAAATATTTATTTTTTATTTTATGTAGATACAATGAAAGAAATAGAAGTATTTGAGTAGTAAGTAATTACATTTGTTTATGTCTACACCTTTGAGTGGCAAACTTATTAATTAATTCTGTATAATCCAGAGAAGTTGTTAGATCCTTTTCAATTGTCAGGAGAGAAAGGGAGTTTAATTTTTCTTCACTGAGATTAGCCCTCAAATAGTTTTTCAGCCTTTTAAATGCCAAAAATGATCGTTCTACTGAACAGTTTTTAGCAGGTGTGCAAACGAACATTCGGCAGGCAATATCAAGATTTGGATATACTGAATGAATGTTTCGATTTTGAAGAAGGCTGCAATATCTTAGAATTGACTTCTTTTCATTTTCAGGAATCTCAACGCCTTCCAAATATGATTGAAAATGTAAACACTCATTCACAAATGATTCTTCTAAATCCCCTTGGTAGCATAGCTGTAATGTTTTAGCATGAACTGTTATATCTGCTCTTGAAGTATTGGTAATGTTAGAGAGAAACTGAAATCTGCCATAAATGTCTTGATAGACATTATTTCTGCGTTTCAATTCAGAACATGCAAGATCTAGTATTGTTAAAAAGGTATCTACTTTAAATTTACCTCTACCACACATTTCCACTTCAACTTCACGTGTCTCCTCAAATTGCAGTTTTTCACTTTCTCTCAGATTCATAGTTCTCAATTTCAGGTCTTTTTTTTTTGGCTATCTCTTCATAAGTATCAAACAAGTCCCGTAAAGAGTTAATGTATCCTACAACTGTCTGTTTATCAATATAAACATTTTGCAGTTTTTGGCTAGTTATATGAAATCTTTCCAAGAGTAAGCTGCAAAATACAGCCATAAAAGCTGCCTCAAGTAGATTGAGTTTTCTCTGCAGGCCTGCAGCTTCATTACGTGTAACAGGTTTCTCAGTAGCATCTTCTTTTATTGTATCTAAAGCTTTAATTATAGCATTCCACTTTTCACTCAAATCATGACAAACTCCCACTCGAGATGACCAGCGAGTCTCAGAAAGTCTTTTTATTACTTTACTGCCTGGCTTCAAATTAGAGAGTAAAATCTCCCACCAGTGAGGAGAGGCAGAAAAAATGAATAAAAATATTGGACAGTTGAGAAAAATAAACATGCTTCTTGACAACTT